>NC_043747.1:23916445-24053945 GCF_902148845.1 Salarias fasciatus | reverse complement strand
CAGAGTTTTTTTTTCGAAAAGTTGCATTTTACCCTGTATTCATAGAGACAGAGTGGTTTCAAAAATGTTCCTTTTCGCCCCGTTTCAGTCGAGTCTGTTTTGAAAAATACTGCGATTTGGCCTGTTTCCATGGAGTGCAAGTGTTTTCAAAAAGTTGTGCTTTATGCCATTTAGTCAGTCTGTTTTCAAAAAGTTGTGTTTAATATAGTTTCCTCTGAGACGAGGTCAGAATATTTTCAAAAACTTCAAAACGTGTCTCCACATATGCAGATGATGCAGTAAATGTTTGTGAATATTCTCTTTGTTGAAGAAGTTAAATTCTAAATATCAAACAGCACAAACACTCAGAAACGTAATTTTCTTTGAAGAGTTGTGTTTTCCTCCTTCAGAGTTCTGAGACGCTGCTGCATTTCTCCAAAACCGCCAAGTTATAGCTGGATCCAACAAATGAAACACGAGAAAAGTTCATGACTTTCACCTAAAAATGCTGTGTAAAGAGGGACTTTACAGGCCAGTGGTAGCAGTTATGAAATCAGAGGTTTTCCTTCATTTTCTTGTTGCGCAGCTGCTGTCTCTCTCTCTCTGCAATGTGGAACAGGAAGTTTGAAAAGCAGGGAATGAAAGAGGAGAGAAGAGAGCGAGCCTGAGCAGGAGGCAGTAAAAGAGAGTGACCCGAATCAAAACGGCGGCAGGTTGGAAATTAAAATGAAAAGGATCCGGCTGGAGGGGATTGAGGCCGAGACGGAGGGAGCAGGGACGGGTCGGAAATACAAATCAGGCCGGGTGTAGACGTAGGCGCGACGCCACGTCTTCCCGTGCGAGACGATTAACCTGCAGCGGAGCCGCTCAGGGTCAAACCTGCCACATGTCCTGCAACACTTCACGGCTATTGAGCTTCTTTTAATATCACACACAGTTCAGATCACGCCTGCAGCTGGATATTAGCTCATTATGACCTTTACGTGCCTGATTTAAGAATGAATGGCACAACGGAGAAGTAATTTCAGCTTCTATTCAGTATTCTCGACTGAACTACTGATCCATGTGGTGGTATGTGACAATAGAGACCAGGCGTTTGGAGAAAGGCAGCAGATTTTCAGTATTTTTAACTTTAAAATAGAGAAAAGGCCTAAAAGCTCAATACAAAGTAATGTTGAAAAGTTTTTTTTTTCTTTCTTTTTTTTTTAACGGACTGGTGAGTAAACCAGAATTGACCTAAAATGAGGGTAAAACTGGTGACTAGAAAATATTGACATTGTTTGTGTTTCCTCAGCAGGCGGAGGTGGTGATATGCTAATAGCAGCACTGGAAAGTAGCATTTTCCTTCATTTAGTCGCAGTGTTTTGTAAAAATGTTCAAAATCCCCAAGCAACGTTGGGGTTTAAACAGCAAACCAATGTGAAACCGGTCTGTCTAAAGCCTGCTCTAAGCTAATCTTGAACCAAAACTAGTCTGAAACCAATGGGAACCTAACCAGTCTGCTGTATTTTTTATCTTATATAATTAGCACAGTTTTCTCTGCTTCATGTCGTGTTTTATTCATAAACCGTTTCCTAACATGATTTTCTGGATGCTAGCTGGACTATTTTTTGACAAAGGAGCCCAGACGCCGCCGCTGTTATGGGCTGGAACTCCTTCACTGTTCAATGAAGCTGATCATATTTACACGGTGAGGATTTCCAGTGAAAACGCAAAGACTCCGTTGACAGTCACCAATACGAGTATACATTTTGTGCTTTGAGGTCCCTCGTTTAGGTTGTTAAAATCCTATTTTTGTCCTCCACTGGATGATTATTACTGGACCAAAGTGTAGATTCCACATCTGAATGTACGTGAAGCTCAGCGGCGGCGCCAGAGTCGCTCGCCGCGATCACGACGGTTTAGAACGCCGAGTGATGGATGGCTCTCATTAGGATATGGTGACGGTATCTCAACTGCCACGTCTCGCTAGGCAGTGGCTTTTAAAGACGGGGCTCTGCAGGAGATCAATAACTCAGGGGGGGCGACGGGGGGGGGACTGCATCAGCAGTGGCTCAGGCTCCAGGGGAGCAGAGGGATTTATCACCGCCACAATCTAAATCTCAGTGCGCTGGCGGCGCAGCGTCCTCCGCCGGTGTTTAAGAGGAGCTTACGATGGAAATCGGCTGACGGAGCCGGCTTGTCTTCGGGAAGGAGATAGAAAGACACAAAACACCTTGGAGGGTCCACGATTTTGAGGGGCCAGCTTGATTCTGAGAAAACGCCAGGCGGGCTGCTCAGCGTGCCTGGCGTTTCCTGAGAATCAAGCTGGCGAATTGATCGCAATGTAAACAAAGTCTGTTAAAATGTGGAGAGTTCCCGACATCTAAGTCCAAATCTGAGGGGTCTACTAGACTTGCTTTGAGACTTTCCCCCCGTACCGTTGGGCCAAACCAGAGATGAGAGTGGGTCCAAAGTGGTTCTTCTCCCAGGAACCGCGGAGAGAGATCGCCATGAATTATAAACGGCAGCTTTTCATCAGAGGATCCTCTCCTTCCGGTTCAGGTCACTGTCGATGAAAACGTGTATCTCAGACGCCTCCCGACCGCGAAACCACTCAGTGGTTTGTCAGAAGTGGAACTGAAGCCGATGCTTCCCCAGACAGATTCCATTTTGATGACTTATAGCTTCGTTTTGAGTGTAAACACATTGAAATCTCACTGTTTTCACTCGTTCTGTGAACCGGGACTCGATCGGGGACTGGGTTTGTTTCAACAAGAGTCTGGGTCGGTTCACATGGCAGCGACTTCAAATGAAAATGCAATACTTTTGCTGTGTTTTAGGGTTTTCTTTTCTTTTTTCACACCACAATCGTACTTGGAGACAGTGGAAATGCAACTTTTCGGAAAAGCTAAGGTGGAACTTTTCGGAAATGGTCGGGCTCCGCCGCTGTGCGGACGGAAACACTGCGACTGCTCACCGTGGAGGTAGTGAACAGCTGTTCTGCACATGCTCAGTAGATGGACAAGAAGACCAATGTTTTCAATGAAGACAGCTTCAAAAGGTGCATACAGAGTTTCAATGTTTAAAAACTGTCTCATGTTGTTTTATTGAAGTTTCATTGAGAACTGGGGCCGTTAAACATTTCCTGACACTGTAGTTGTCTCTGATCTGATCCTTTTCAGCAACTTTTTGGAGACAGTTCTTTGATATTGTACCTGTTTTGGTCATTTTGGCTCTTTTTAAGCAGTTTCACATCTTTTCCCATTTTTGGTTAATTATTTATTTAGAAACTACTCATTTTGGCTTTTGTTTTATTCCAACTATCTTTTTTTTAAACAATTTCTTGTAGTTTTAGCTTTTTTTTTTATCTTGGCTTTACTTTTTGTGAATCCTTTGTAGGGTGGATTTAATTTTGAAAATTGAACACCTCTGTCCACTAGGAGTGTGAAAATATATTCATATGGCAATATACCAGGATACTAAGCTGTCTGATAAGATATGGATTTAACAGCTCTTAGTATGGGCTTTTTTTTATGATTAATGATTCATGTTTAAACCGTGCTGTGAATACAGAACGACTTCCGGACCTCAGGGAACTAAATCCCTCATGTTTCAGTGGCTGTGAGTCAGTTGTACTTGCTGCAGGTGACAAAGCTTTCATTGAGGGAAAAGAGAATCGTTTTGACTTAATTTGGTCTCTGAATGATCAATATTTGCTGTACGTATACTGCCACTTGTGTTTTCTCTATATTTATTTTTAAGTAAACTATATGGAATATCACAATATCATGATATATTGTGATATTGTCGTATTGCGACCTAAATATCGTAATGCCAAATGAGGTCTGAGTTTGGTTCATTGTTGCTAGATACCTTGTAGCCTGCTCTCCAAGTAAGAATGACTAAACAGCATTTAAATCATTATTGGGCCCTTTATATTTTTTTCTGAAAGTTTAAATTCACAGTTTTCCTCTGCATCAAGTCTCCCTCTGGGTCTTTCAGCTCCATCACCCCCCATCATTAGGGTGGTTTTAGTGGCGGATGTGGCTCCGTCTGTTGAGTGATCGTCTTCCTGAAACCCAGACTGCTCCTAATGGCTGGACCGATCACCGTACATCGAGCAGCCACGTCCATTGATTTTAGGAGTTTCCCCAAATGAATTAACAGTTAACAGGGTTTAATAATAGGTGCTCATCAAGTTCTGTAATTATGGATGCCACTTTTTTAAAACACGAATGCTAGACTTAAGCTGCTTGCCAATTGAGGGACCGAGCTGTTAATGAGTGAATAACTCAGACTTTAATCATGTTTAGCATGTAGCATGGCTGGTACATGAGCCTGAAGCTCTTTAGCACGTAGCATGTAGCATTAAAGGCTCAATATGGAGCATTGACACCCAGTGTTTCAGATCAGAACTGCAGTCCAGTCTTCGTTCCTTGTTGCGCTCCGTCTTTGCTCGCTTGTTTGGCAACCTTGGAAACTCAAATTTGATTGGCTCAAGAACCAGGAAGTAGTGACAGTCTAGCCCCGCCCACCAAAGTCGTTGTGATCCATACCTCTCAATTTGAAAGAAACGCCTTGACCAAGACATTGTTGATGGAGAAGACTCATTGTTTAAAGGGGTTCTTTCTTCAGTGAAGCTAATCTTTCACAAGCAGAAGTACCCCACGCTATATCACACCCTTTACCTGATATCGCTATCGTTTCATCTCCACTTGTGACGGTTTGTGATTTGTTTTCAGAAAACGAGCTAATTACCTTCAGAAGTGTCAGACGCTTCCCTGAGACCTTCACCGCTTCCTGCTAATGAGGCTGAGCGTCAATTATTGTTGTTGTCAAAAAAGACCGAAAAAAAGTGCAGAGAAGTGTGTGTGTGTATGTGCACGTGTGCGTCCTGCTGAGGGGAGGCGAGGTATTAAAGCAGCAGCCGTCTTTCATACGGGTGAAGTTCGGCTCCATCTCTCCACTTTTATCTGCCTGCCTGTCACATTGTGTCTTTTACTTCTCACCCATCTTCTCACCTCTGCCGAGTGAGTGAGTGTGTGTGTGTGAGTGTGTGTGTGTGTGTGTGTGTGTGTGTGTGTGAGCGTTTGTCCCAACATGGCCTGCCTCATCATTTCCCATCTCTCTGGCTGTATATCTCCATCTCTCCCCTCCCTCTGCCTCTCTCTATCTTTTCTGTACTCGTTCCCCTCCTGGCCGTCTGCACGCTGCAGATAGGATTAAAAATTAACACTCCCTCTGTGTGTGTGTGTGTGTGTGTGTGTGTGTGTGTGTGTGTGTGTGTGTGTGTGTGTGTGTGTGTGTGTGTGTGTGTGTGTGTGTGTGTGTGTGTGTGTGTGTGTGTGTGTGTGTGTGTGTGTGTGTGTGTGTGTGTGTGTGTGTGTGTGTTGGGGGGGGGGGGGTTCATTGTTGTTTACCACATTTAATGGCTTTTCTTAGCGCAGTTTACCAGCTGGTGATTCAGAAGACCGTTTCCTAACCTGTGGTTTAGGACCCCCGTTCAGCGTGACGTTTTACTTGCCAGGTTTTATCGAGGACCTGGGTGCAGTGTTGGACCCGATACTGCCGGCCTTATCGGAGAATCATTTGATTTCGCTTGATTAAAATAATCTGGGTTAATAGTGGAGGAGATGAACTGTATGTTGGGAATTAATCCTTGAAAATATTTGTTGGGAAATTAAACTTATAAGGTGAAATTGGTTTGTTTCGACAGTTTTCTCAAGACACTGAATGCAGGACGACTCGTTTTACTAGCCTGATTTGTATATTTTTCCTTTAGGACTTTCAATTAAGGACACTTAGTGTGTTTGTTAGCAACGTTCACCACTTTAAACTTGTACACTGTGCCGATTCACAAACTTATCTGTCAGGTAAATGTCAATTCAAACATTTCCATCTTCTGCTCAGTGTTGCTCTGATTCCAGGAAGCCACGTTAGCTAGCAGAGCTAGCTTGTAGCTAAACCTGTCGACCTTCCTTCAGTCTTTCACTGAACTCACGGTGTTTAATTTTTCACTGGCTGCTGAGCAGCTTTCCGTGCACGCCCACGTGTCCCTCGTGCGCGTGCCGTCGGTCGAGGCGTGCGCTCGGCGCGACTTGGCGGCTCCGTCGGAGGTGACTTCGGCTCAGCTCTCCGCCTCCCGCACTCAGCAAACATCCAGCGTCTTCAGGGCTCCGACAGCCAGCCAGCACCCTCGGGTTCACCTTGCTCACGCTCTTCCCATCACGCCACTTTCTTTTACGTCTCGCCCTGAATTAGGTATTCGAAAAGCGTCGTCTCGGGCAGAGCTGGAAGCTCCTGTTTCTGGAGAGATCCTGTCCTGCATCCCTCTGTGTGGATCCCTCTTAACAGATTTTCTGTCAGGGAGACGATTGTGGAGCTGCTGAGACAATGCTACATGCTAAATGCTAAACAGGATTCAAGTCAGACCGTTTACCATTAATTCAGTCGTTTCAAGCAAGTAAATATTCATCTCACAAAAGACTTGTGCAGAACTAAATCAATAATGCACTTTCAACAGAAAACATGGCAGTCAAACATTCAGTTTCTTTGATTCAGCTGGGAAGTCATGAGCAAAACAGCCCGAATTGGAGTTCTTTGAAGATCTGTAGTTCTTTTCATTCTTTGAGTCGCCTGAGACTCAAAGCGATTATTGAAAAAAGAGTTTTATGAAATTATTATTTTTTTTTTTTTTTTTTTTGGGGGGGGGTGAACTCAGCATTTCAAGTTTTGAAGTCGTTCCAGGTGGTGGAAGACCTGCTGTTTACAGCTTTTTTGCATGACGACAATGTGTTATAAACAGCAGTTTTTCATTTCAAGGATTTTTTGGGGGGTTTCAGACATGTCAAAATTTACGAAATACAGATATATGCAACAGATTTATACAAATGCGAATCGATCTATGCATATAAAAATGTAAATTACTTTACACATGTGCACAGCTGGCCAGGAGAGGGAGCTCAGGCTCCCTGATCAGAGTACTGACCATAATGGCTTCAGCGAAGTTGTGTTTTCCATGTTTAGCATTGAAATGGACAGAAATGCAACAATTCAGGGACTCACAGGTCCTTTGGTGTTTCAACATTTCTCATTTTGATGTTTGAACAGACACAGCGCCTCTTTCTATCTTATGATTACTAATTCGCAAAACAAAACGTCATTGTTCATTCCTTCCATTGTGAATATGAGATCAGGTCACTGTTAACCTTTGAACTTCTCATGATATTTGTCCATTGCCTTCCTTCCTTTATAGTTTTTGAATATGTGACTTCAGGTCTTCTCTCCATCTCCTCTCAACTCCTGTGTCCATATTTCCACATATGTTTGAGACTTTAGTACTAAAAATAGGTGTTTGGTGACGACTCTACATTAGCCAGACTGGCTGAGAGCTTTTTGTTTTTTCTTTTTTGTGCGAAGCTTCGAAGGGAACAGTGGAGCAGCAGGAGTCCTGGCAGACGACGGCAGCGCTAACACAGGCTCACAACCCGAGAGGCTCGGCTTTACATTTGAGTCATTCAGCCGACAGACTAATTCACACAGACGTGAAGCAGGGAAGCTGTTTTCTGGGACGAATTCAAAACCTGCTCGTGCATCCATCTTCCAGACCGGCTCCGTCCAGGTTGTGTTGTTGGGTCATCAGATGGTTTAGGTTGCAGGTCAGCTTCAAAACTGACCAGAAAAAAACTCCAGTGTCTAGTTTGAAATTGGCTGAAAAATCTCTAAACATAGAAAACCAATGACGTTTGTGCTGAAGGGTTTATATCTGCGGTCACGTTTTTCCAGACTCGACTCATTTAATTGTCTTCTTGAAGCGTCTTCCTCCAGACGGTCAGTCCTCTGCGGTTCTCCTCCAGTGGGTTTTACTTCCTCTCCTCCATATTGATTGTTTTATATTCTGTTGGAGGGCTGGTCACTGCCCACCCCCACCCCCCCCATTCCATTACAGCTTCTCCCACAACTACTCAGTTATTCCTTGGGGATCAATGAGGTTTTATCTAATCTGATGTAAAGCGAACGGCTGGTGCTCAGGAAGCCTTCTGAATGAAAGAACAACAGGTTTTCCACCTCGGACCAAACATCAGCAGATAATGCAGAGCGGGGGGGATGTAGTTAACATCAATGTTTCCAAATGAGAATCCAGAAGTTGTGTTTTCTGTTTCCAAGACAACTCTGTTGTGAGCAACTGAAAATGCAACTCTTTTTAAAGATGGCTCCCAGCATGAAACTTCTCGAAATTGGACTGTTAAAACAATGGGGAAACACCGAGATAGATCATCACTATCATGATGATTATCATGAGACCGCCGTATCAAGCATACAGAGTTAGTGATGCAAAATGTCCACATGGTTTTTGGAGATAACACTCATGAAAGTCCAACCTGTCTGTCAGGGCAGGTCCAGCCCAGGAGGAAGCTGCTGTAAAGGAGACTCTGCAAGATTCTGAATCCCTTCATGGACCAGCGCTGAACGTCGCCTCTGGCTGTCAGTGAAAATCTCAAGTCAGTCATCCTTCCTCTGGATCTGGAAAAGTCCCAGACTCCAACAACGCTGCAACTCCGACTCTGTGGAGGTGGGGGGAAACGCAACTCTGCGGGGACTTTTCGAAAATACAGTGACCCCATCTTCATGGAAGTGGGAAAAAGCTCAGTTGTTTGATAACGATCTGACTCCGTCTCCATGGAAACGGTAGCAACGCAACTTTTGACAATGCTCCAAGACCCTTTCTATGGAAATGCAGGGCATCATAACTTTTCAAAAATGCTGCCATTCTGTTTACATAGAAATGGAGAAAAACTGAAACTTGTGAAACATCATGACCGTAGTCAATCGTCCTTCTACAATTAAACAGCCAATCACTCCCTCTCCTGGACGGACACACTCACGCCATCGTCTTTTCTGCTGTTGCCGTATAAACAGACATTATTTTGAACATGTTGCCGTCTACACATGAGTATTTTCTCAAACAAATGTGGATGCATGTTCACATGAAATGTAAACAAGGCTCAGTCGAGGTTTAATAAACAGAAACGGTCCTGGAAGCACACACCATTTGCTCGAAGGCTGCAGGTCGGATTTGTTTCCTGCAGTTGGAAACCTAATGAAAATAAGTTTCTGGGTGACCTTTCTTAATGCTTTTTCTCTGGTATCAAACGATATTAGCCTGACTCCGCTCCAAAGAAAGGTTACAGAATCAAATCAAATGATGGAGGAAAAAATAAAAGGTGGAATAAAAGAGGTTTTCCTCCAGCAGATCTACCAGAACTTTCTGTCTGACCTGATCTTTTTTCCCCTCAAAGCCATTTTGAAGAGGGATTGTTCATATCTTTTAAAATCGTATTTATCTGTTGTATTTATTCTTCATCGTCATCACTAACTCAGCATTCGCTTCACCTTCTTGTTCCCTTCAAAACTTAAATGAGCGATACCCTGTTCTCCAATGACCGAAGGTTAGAGGAGCAACGCTGTCACAGATCGTTCAGACGTCGTTGGACCGATCTGACGTTACCGGTCACTTCTTCTCCTGCTAACTTGGACAGAATATCTATTTGTGTCTTTTCCATTCTTGTGAATGAAGGATTAACTCTTAACGGTTACTTCGGTCTCCCCGGACGACTTATTCATTCCTCGCCGTCTCTTTGTGCGGCGAGCACTTAGCCGGTGATCCCGGTGCTCAAGGACGAGCCCGGCAGCCGGCCGACGCTCCGTCATTCAGGAGCTTTTCTCAGCCGCGGAGATGCTCGCTTCACCGCTGCGCCGGGGAGACGATGGCGGGCGCTTTCAATTCAAGGTGAACCTGATTCACTGGGATGTGAATGAATGGAGGAATTCTCTGACAGACGAAGCAAGAAAGATTCTCCAGCAGTACGGATGAAACTGAGCCGGTGATTTCACCAAGAAAAAGTATTCGGAGTCTACTCACCTGCGACAAATCGACTCACAAGGTTAATCTGATCTGTTTGTTTTTCAAGTTTTTTTTTAAATGACTATGAGCAACATTACAGCAAAGAGAAATGCTCCTGTCAGTAAAAGAGATAATACGTTACACAATAAGTTTAGACTGAAAAACTTCTTTTACAAATTTCTGGTGACGAATTCTTTTTTAATTTTTTTAACGAATATGACACATTATTTTAATGCAAATTACTCTAAAAGAAAGGTGCATTTTCAGTGACTCTGTGATGTTTTGAGTGTTCATTTGCCTTCTTGTTTTCGATCTAACGCGTCTCTCAACGATGCTTCATCTGATCCTTACAGAGGAAAATGGACCAAGGAATTATTTTTAAACCAGCAATTCTAACAGACTGGCAAAAGTCAACAACTGGTCCCAGAGGTCATTATTGGTTACTGCATTATGTTGTAAAAGTTTTTCATAAGCTATAGGGTATATATAGCATGCCAGCAAGCTAGTTCTAGCTTGTTACTAGCACTAGCTTGTTAGTGTGCCTAGCGTTCATATAAAGCTCCTGGTGACTTTGGTTTTGTCACATAAGCCGATTTTATCTTCTTTTTTTTTTTTTTTTTCCTCAAATAATTTCATATACAAGACTGGACAGGCTAGTGCTAACGTGTTAGCATGCTAAGCCACAGTCATTGAAATCAATGGAAGGACCTTTTGAGTTTAATTTCTTCAAATTAGCTCACTTTCAATAGCTTCATATAATAATTTAAAAAAAATTAATAAAAGTTGAACATCTTTAAGTTTTATCAATTATTCATTGAGTCAAATTGTATTTAATTTAAAGTTTAAAGAGTAGTAGTCTGTACTAATTATTAGCCTTTGGTTAAAAAAAGAAAAAGTAGTGGGAAAATAAAGAAAGCTGAGTTAACGGTTGGCAGCAACATGTTGAAATTTATCCTGAAGACGTTTGACAGTAAATTCCTCAATGTGACAGTTTTCAGACATCTTCTCGATCTGTGTCAGTCTCAGGAAATATCGCTCCATCACTCCACGTCTGATGATGGCAATAATAAAAGAAAAAGAAATATGAAAACCTTTTGGTAATAAAACCTTGAAATCAATGGCGGCTGTGATTAAAAAGCCACAGATCAGTCACTCGGCTTAATGAGCTCCCTGAATGTCGAGCGTGCTCGCCGTTGCCCCGTTTTCAATTTTCAAGGACGTCGTTTGTGTGCGCGCAAAAATGGTGGCCTTTAATTAAAATCGATGAAATGAGAGAATAACTGCACAGTTTGGTTCATTAACGAGAAAAAAATAAAAAGAAGAGACGGAGAAAGAACAGCGTCACAGCTGGAGAAGATCTGCTGGTCGGCCACTGACACAACAATACATTTCATTTATTCCGGTGCGAGATTTTCCCGCCACTCTTTTCCCGCCTTTTTTTCCCCCCCTCCATCTGGAGCCACATGTTTTAACAAAGCAGCTTCTTTCAGATGAAAAGTGCTGGTCTTTTGCCTCGACGGTTACACTGTATCGATAATTCAGCCAGTACATCAGCGCTTCTCATGGCCTGTAAACATGTCGTTGCTGGTTTATGGCTGGTGAGGAGGAGGAGGAGGAGGAGGAGGAGCAAACTGATGCAGAGGTTGAGTTAACCACTGAGGAGCAGATCCATACATTGATCTGCATTCAGAATCGCACACGACGAGCCATGAAAAGATCTGGGGCCAATGCAGCAAGCTGACCAGCGGCCAAACACCACCGCCGCCCACCAGTTCCTCTCATTCCCCACTAGCCTGGAAGCTAAAACCACAACAACCCCCCAACGTGGCAGACCGGATTTGACCCCTGCAAAATAATTCAGTCCAGGGAACAAGTCGAACTGGAACCAGTGTTTTATTGGTACATTTTTCAAGAAATTCAATGCATAATAAACACATTCAACAAACCACAAACAGACAAACCAAAAAATACATGTATTTTGAATCAACTCTTTGCTTTGTGACACAAACCATGAATATGGTGAATATGAATATGGTGTGGTTAAATAGAGATATGGTAAATGTGTGCATAAACTGAATATTACATTTGCTCAAATGATTTGATTTTTTTTTTTTTTTTTTTTTTGCTTTTATTATCTTAAAATATAAAAATGGTCAATTCAACATACTGGACTTCCTCCTACTGCACTTTTGCTACTAGCTGCTAAAGCTAATGCTACTGCTTGTTCAACCTTGTGATAAAAAAGGAAAGTGATGTTTTCCAAGAGGTGGGCCGCCGTCGCCTTAAAGGGTTCAGGATTAACGGTTTCTGTGCAACCAACTTTTGATTTTGCGTATTAGTTTCTCCACAAACATTTTGTAGCAATTAGTCGGATTTCAGATGCTACTGTTTGTTACTGTTGACTTTTTTTAGTGTTTCTTCTGGTTGTGGGACGGTGTAGCAGTGGAACCAAAGCAGAACGATACACTGAGCCTGTATTGATAGAATTGCTAAATATTGTATAAGCAGGGCCTGAGAGTTACAGTTGTGCAGTTGGTAAACATGAATTTGAATCAATGGATGGTCTCACAGGAAGATGTCAACGTGTGTGTGTAACTTTGTTCTTCTCTACTATATTAACAAGGACCGATCTGAGAAAACCATGTCCAGCTCTTGAGAAAGTTGAAGATCAGACTGTGATTCCAGTGAAGGTCAAAGTTAAACAAATACTTGTTGTGATTTAAGGAACAGAATGACTGCATGACAGGTGTGTGCGTTTTTTTTTTTTCATTTTTATTTTTTATGATTGAATCTCTATATCGAATCTCATTTGTCTCTACAAAGAAGAGAAATTCTGATAATGTTGAAATGGATTTTGTGATCTACTGGGACAAACATTCATTCACGTTCCCACAAATAGGCACAAGTTGTGTTTTCATCACTGAAAACACAATCTGGTGTTAGCTGAAGTTACATCAGGTAGAGGAGGAAGATGCTCTAAAATCTGGACGATGTTCAGATGTTTGTTCAGGATTTGTTCTTCTGTCTTATTAGTAATTCGACCAAATGTAGGTGAGTCAATGCGGAACATTTGGAAGCAAAGTGATTGTGTCCATTCTTATTGATTGCTGTTCTTCAGAACCAAAATATCTTCACACTCTTGCATCGATTGGCCTGAAACAGATGAAAACCGTCCAGCCATGGGGTCAAACTGAGGTCAGGTCAGGCTAAAGATGCATTGGACAACTAGAAATTACAGTTGAGTCTCCAGTAAGTCTGAGTGAAATGAATAGAAGTCAATGGACGGTCCCTGGAATGCATTGAGGAGCGTGTGTGTGTGTGTGTGTGTGTGTGTGTGTGTGTGTGTGTGTGTGTGTGTGTGTGTGTGTGTGTGTGTGTGTGTGTGTGTGTGTGTGTGTGTGTGTGTGTTATCGATCCCCCGGCTCGCTCTGCAGCCCCGACATGCACACTCACAGCATTTACATGTCATATGAGGCGTTGGGGTCTCGTCCCCCCCGTCCGACGACATGCTGCCGCCTCACGGGAATCAAACCCGTGACATTCAGCAGACGCTTAGCGGCTGGCCAGAGCAAGACTCCTGCGGCGTGATGGAAATGATCCCAGCGGGGCTTTATAATGTTTTTTTTTTTTTTTTTTAGTTGGACTTTCGTAATTGAAGCAGGGAGAAATGAACGCGTTGTCTCATTTGTTGGCTTAATGAACACTCGGGCACCAGTTCTTCCCGCCGCCGTCTTCTATTAGTCGCTGCTAATTTGCACAACAATGACACCGTCCACGACCGCGGCGCGTCGGGAAGGCACAGCCACCTGCCAGATTCTTTTTTTTAAATCAACGGATAACCAAGCTTAACACGTCTTTCTCTCTCTCTCTCTCCCTGAGAGAGGATAGAAAGAGATTGCTTGACCTTTCCTTCGCCTTTAAACGTTCCCCTGAGGCCTGAATAAATATGATCTGTCTCAGGTGGGAGGCACCGGCGGGTTCCTGTGTGATGTTGATCACAGGAAAAAAGGCCTTCTGCGTCACTAAAGACCCCTGAACATGTCTGGAACATGAAGTTACACCAATGCAGCTCATGCTGGTTCATCCCAGAACAGATAACCATGTTTCCGTCGCTCTGGAGGAAAACGTGTTTCCTATTGCCCATCAGTTGATCATGAGCAGAACAGCTGTTTACCGTGAGGCAGTTGTGCAGCAGCAGCGTTTTATGAAAGTTGCGTTTCTCCCTGTTTCAGTAGAGACTGAGTCGGAATATTTTTGAAGAAATGTAAAATTGGGTCAGATTCCATGGCAGTGGACCCGGGGTGTTGTCAAGATGTTGTTTTCCAACCGTTACACGGACATGAAGTCAGAGCATTTTTGTAAAGTTAGAATTTCCTCCATTCCCACAGCGACAGACTCAGAGCAATTTCAAAAAGTTGACCCAATTTCATGCACACAAAGTTGGAGTGTTTCCAAGAAGCTGCATTTTCCACTGTTTCCAGTAATATGAAGTCCGAGCATTTTCAAAAAGTTGTATTTTCCCCAAGGGACTTTTTTTTTAGCATTTTTAAAAATGTGTGTTGTCCCCTTGTTTCCACGGACATGAAGTCACAGTGTTTTCAAAAAGTTGCATTTTCCCATGTTACCATTGAGACAGACTCAGACTTTTGTACCTTGGAAGTCGTTTCCTGAAAGTTAGGATTTCAGCGTCTCCAAGCACCGTTGCCGTGGAAACAGATCCATAAGACTATACGAAAATTTTCGATTTTCACTCGGCAACATTTATTAACGAGGAGTCATCTTGACCCTGCTCCGAACTCGACCTCAGATTATAAACATGTTGTCACCTCAAACTTCCGAACCTTCACCTCACCTCAGATCTGCCCGGTAAAGCCTTGCAATTTGTTCCCATAATGCACCTGTGTCAACAGTGTTTGCTCCCCTCAGGAGAACGAAGCACAGATTCCTTCACTTCGCCTCCATTTCCTTATCGAGTGCTTCGTCTCCAGCTCCTCATTAAACCTCCAGTGTGTTTATGCATTTCCATTATGTGCCTCATTGTGTAGGTTTGTGTGTTTTGGTGTTTATGTGAGTGCGTGTGTGTTTGTGTGTTGGTGGTGGTGGTGGTGGTGGTGGTGTTTGTGGGGGTCTGTCTGAATGATGGTCGCTCCTCCGAGGCTCGGCTACGGCAACACATTAGCTCTGATTAGATCACATGACCCTGAGAAGAGAGCGAGGGAGCGAGGGAGAGCTGTGGAAAAATTTGTCATTCTTACCGCATGCTTTAATATTAATGCTTTTATGTATTTATATCCACACAGACACACTCTGGCACTGCAGAGGAGCCATGCACCAATGCAGATGTGTGTGTGTGTGTGTGTGTGTGTGTGTGTGTGTGTGTGTGTGTGTGTGTGTGTGTGTGTGTGTGTGTGTGTGTGTGTGTGTGTGTGTGTGTGAGAGAAGGAGAGAGATCAAAGCGAAACACACAAGAGAAGTGACATTTGTCAGCGCTGGCCCATGGTGTGTGTTTGTGTGTCTGTCTATGTGCACTTGTGAGGACCAGACCTCTGGTCATGAGGGCTTCTTATATCAGTTTTAGTTTTAACCGAGTTAGAAAGATGTGAATGGAAGTCAATGTAATGTACTGATGAGACGTTAAAGCGTGTGTGTGTGTATGTTCTTGTCTGGCTACACTAGTGGGGACCGTGAATTGTTTTCTCAGTGAGCAGCGAGGACGCGGGCTGATCAGCTTATCGTTTTCTGATTGAAATTGTGATTTCAGAAAATTTGATAATGTGATGGCAAAAGCTTTTTTTCTTTTTCTTTTTTTTTTTTTTTTGCAGCGCTGGCCCAGGATGTGTTGTGTCAACGTCTAGCTAGTAGCTCGCAGGCTGCCGTCCGGCTGACGCAGTAAAAACAAACCGCTGCCTTTAAACAAAGTGTCTGGAAATGTCCTCAGCAGAACCAGGAGAGAATTTAACCTGAAGGTAAAGCAGCAGGTCGGCCATATGGCAGCACTTCGGGTTATGTTAGCATTTGCCATCACTGATGCTAATGCTTGGCCAAGCTAGCAGAAGAATTCAAACAGTGAAAAAGAGTCTTTGGTGATTTATTTGTTGCCTAATTCCTTCAGGTGTTGCTGTTGTGTGTCCCAGGCACATCGTTTGGCCATGTTTTCCATCTTGAATTACTTAAATTGTGCAGAAAAGCACAGAAGTGCCACCAGACAAGAAAAATATGGAGTGTATTCTAATTCACTCAGAATGGGCATTTCTGAGCAGTTGATACTGGGATGCTATTAGTTATTTTTTGTTTGGGGGTGGGGTTTAGTGGCAGGTTGGTGAGAGTTAGGCCGGCGGGGTATAAAGATAAGTAGTGACAGGAGCTTTGTGTGTGTGCGTGTTTAAAATCTGTTATCGTGCACGTTGATTATTGCACTGAAGTTTGATTTGAACAAGTATTGCAAATCGAATCGAAATCGCAGAATATCTGTGTAAAAAAATCTTAGATCTTTTCCTGAAATATTTTAGGACTAAAACTGAACTAAAACATTGTTTTCAATATGTTGTGTCATAATATGTTTTCAGTTGAAATTTTGGTGTGTCAATGGAGCCTCAATGTCAGACTATACTTCTGCCGAATAGGTCATGAATTGTAAACTGAAGGCATTCTCAGAATTTTGTCTTGAAGTTTCATTGAGGTAATTATGGCCTCTTTATAAAGTAAAATCATAAAAAGCATATTGTCTGTTTCTGATTTTTGGAATTTCAAGTTTTCGAATCAGCCATTGGGATTTTTCAGAGTGTTTGTTTTTGATTTTCCAGTTCAGAAAGTGAACATCACATGTCCTTGCTCGCCACACAAACGTGTCCGTGTGTGTCGTGTCATTGCGTGAATGTCAGTGTGTGTGTTTAATGTTCCCCTCGCGCTCCATCAGCTGCTCAACTCCGCCTGCTTCATGCTAATGTGTTCCAGTGTGCATCATTCCACAGGATTGTTTACCTCAGATAGACTGTGTGTGTGTGTGTGTGTGTGTGTGTGTGTGTGTGTGTGTGTGTGTGTGTGTGTGTGTGTGTGTGTGTGTGTGTGTGTGTGTGTGTGTGTGTGTGTGTGTGCGTGTGTGTCAGATGTGTCACATGCCTCAAATGGCTCGTCCCCTGCCGCCGCCGCCGCCCCGCGTCACGCCGCTGTGCTAGCTGTCGGTACGGGCGTGCCGGTAACCATGACAGCCGCGGCTGTTCCGTAGCCGTGGCAACGTGTGATGACCCCCGGGAAGGGATCGGCAGCCACGTCTCACATCCCTCCTGCCGATCCCGCCCATTTCTCATCTGTTTTCTCACGGTTTCCTCCTCAGAGCTGAGGTCACCTTTCAATTCCTCCCTGATCTCAGTCTGATGGAGTCTGAGTCCTGAACAGGCAGTCCATCCATCCATCCATCCATCCATCCATCCATCCATCCACCCATCCACCCATCCATCCATCCATCTAGCTTCAGTCCCTCTTTGAAAACATTTAATTGATGTTTCCAATCAAAATTTTCATTCCAGAAAAGTTTCTTGTTCAGACAGTAACATTTCAAAAATGATGTAGCGGACATGTTTTACCACTAGTTGGTGCTGTCGGTTGTTTTTCTTATAAAATCACAGACACAGGCTGCAGAGAACAAAACACGACAAACATTACCTTAGATTGTTATGGTGACTGTCGATTGTAAAACCAGGACCAGGAGAATCAGGACCTGGAGTCCTGACACTCTGGAGGAAGAAGAATGATTTGACTGTCCGTCTACTGAGCAGAACAGCTATTTACTGCACTGATCAAAATATTCTACATTAGCCTACATAAAAAAGGAAACAATTTGCTTTATTTTGATCGAGAAAGATTGCTCTTTCTTAAAACTACTTTTTTTTTTACATGAAAAAAATCTGTGTTTTGTATTTTAAATTAATATATTTGACTTAAGCACTAGATGCATGTGTTTAAAGATATTGGATTTCACAGATTCGTTTAAGTTACATTGACATCTCTTTTATTTTTCTGTGTACAGCTGTGGTGTGCAGGACTGGTAGCAGCATGTTCAGAAAAGTTGTGTCTCTCCTGTTTCCATGGAAACGGAGTCAGTGTTTTCCCAAAAGTTCCACCTTGGGAGTCGTTTTTCGGAATTTTACCGTTTCTACTAGAAACGTGTGGCTCTGGTTTCTGTGCAGTGTGAGAAACTCCAGGCGAGAACTGGAGCATCGTCTGGAACTCGGTCCAGTCCGTCCCAGACAAACTTTGGTTTCACACAAATTCATGAATCCATTCACAGACATCGGTCTCAAACTCATAAATTCAGTTTGCATTTGGGAGCAGGGTGGCTGTAGCGACTCGATGCTGAGCAGCAGAGTTACTGTGAGGCAAACATTTCCAGAAGCTCCGGATTGATAGTTCTCTGAGATTCCTGTGCTCCAGCACCATGAACGCTAACAGCACTGAAAGAGAGAAATCGTCCAGGAGAATGAAAACATTTGGACTTCCAAGGATAAAGATGAAGATTCCTCAGCAGCAGTTAGAATGAAAGCCAGTCTTCTGAGTAATAAAGCAACTTTTCATTGAGTCAGTGTGTTATGTCTTGATGCATTTGTTGGTATTTTATGCCAAAAATGTTTTTCTTTTATAAAATAAAAATCTAAAGAATATGTTATGAACAAAATAAAAGAAGTTTCGTAAGTTATGAATAAAAAGGAGCAGAATGAACTTCTATAATGTGTCTGTTTTATTCTCTAATAATAAAACACCACAGTCCTGCTGGGAGGTTTGACTGAGGCACCAGCAGCGTGTTTCAGGGTTTCCAGAAGCTTCTCGTCCTGAAGTTGGTATCTTCACGTCTTTTTTGGATTTGGGTGATTTAACTCGAATATTTCAACACTTTTAGGACAGATGCATGCCCGTCCATAGCCAGTGATGATTCAGACATGAAAAATCAAAGCTGATTGACTGTATCATTGGATTTGGAATTTATTGTTGACCCTCAGTGAACCGTTGTCAAAGAGTTCATCGTGACGCTGCACTCGATTGGCCAGGTGGTTGTTGCTTTTTGACTTTCGTGACTCAGATCTTCACAGGCAGCGAGCGGAGAGGGCAGCAGGCCTCCAGCTCTTCTGTCCTCAGGTAGAACATGAATGAAAACACTTCTGCTCCTCTTTTCCAGCACGAGGATTCAGGAGGTTGACGAAGAATTTGACTCAAGATGAGTTTTTTCACACATCGCTACAGAATCATGGTTTTATCTTTTTAGGCAATTAGATTAAAGACAACTTCACACCCCTCTTTTCCTTCCCTCCATCCACACACACACCACATTTCCTTCCCTCACGCACCATTTCCTCCTCACATCTCCGCTTCCCTTCGCTCTGCGTTAATGTCTCACGTTCAGACGAAAGCGGGAATAAAAACCTGAAAGTGATGAATCAAAGCGGCTGACGCCTTTCTTCTCCTCTTCTTCTCGTCCCTCTTGGTTTTTGTCTCTCTGTTTGCTTCCACTTCACATTAATCTTCAAAGCTTTGATTGCGCTCGCTGCACAAACACTTTTTTTTTTCTTCTTCTCCTTTCCCTCCAGTTGGTTTGACCGGCCGCTGAGCAGGAGAAAATGAATTCAGCGAGCGAACAGTGAAGTGACTCAGTGTCTCTTCTGCTGGTGGCAGTCAGACATTTATCTGGCACTTTCCTCCTCACACCCATGAATATTTAGACTTTTTTTTTTCTCATGTCACTGAAGCAAAGACATGTTGATGTATTCACAGTTTTAGCCTCTTATTAAGGACTGTTTTTCTCATATGAGGAGGAAGTGACTCTCCTCCATCTGTCTACTTCTCTGCCTTTCATTCCTTCATGTAGTTTTTTTGTTTTTGTCTCCTTTACTCTTTTTACTCGTCCTTTAAGAAAGTTGTGTCGGTGCAAATGTCAGTAAAAGCACGTCTAAATTGTTTCCAAGCATTTCCTGTGCAATTAACACTGATGTGCAGGCTATTTCTTTGCAATTCACAGAAATCTAAGTGTCGATTTTGAGTCTTTCTGGGGCAGCTGTGTCAAACATAAGGTCCGTGCTCCAAAACTGGCTCACAAGAAACAATGCTCCGGCCAAACCACCAAGCAAAAGATAAAAGTGTCAAAACGTTTTCTGAAACGTAGCAGACACAGCATGACACTCTGTCGTCACTCAGTGACGCTGCCATGAAGGCTAGCTAACTAGCATTAGCCTCAAAGCCATGCTGCCAGGGGGAGTTAATAAAAACACCCATAATGCAACAGTTTTTGGAAAATTTACTTATTTTGCCCCAAAATTGACTATGTTGATATTGTTATCACTTTCTTTCATCATTGTTTAGTTTAAATATACACGCAAACGTAATGTTTGTATTTTTTAACGTTGTGAATAATTTGTGAATTTTGGGGGAAAAGGGACGCTAAATGGTCACAGCTTTTTAAGAGATATGAAAGTGGTGATCCTGCCATCAAATATATCTACCTGGTTGAAATCAAACTGACCTCTGTTGGAGATAGTTTGTAAAAAATACCCATAATGCAATAGCTACAGGAGAAGCTATTTTGGCATTTCACTGTATTTTACACGAGAAGGTTTTATAATGATGTTTATATTGAAGTATTTTTCTTTAATAATTGTTTAGTTTTTGTGAAAATATAGATATTTTCAATAAATTGCAGAGGTCATCATTTCTTTTCCGCCCCGGTCCACTCCGGATGAACCCGGAACTAAAATGAGCTCTGTGGTGTTTCTTCCTCTGTGCTGTTTTCAAAGATCCGAGCTTTGAAAGCATTTGTTTTGGTGATAAAGACGACTTGATTCGACCTCTCGGTCGTAGGTTTTCAGTTGTCAGTCAGCTCCCCTCCGCCCTCGATATCGAGGAAAAACACTTTGATTCCTCGATAAGCCTTTTTGCCGTCTTGACTCGGCGGTGACACTTTGACAAGGCCTCGCGCTGAGCAGCTGAGTCAGGACATCTGCCCCTCACTTTCCTTCCTCACTCTCTTTTGCCTCCTCTCCTCCTCACTTCGAGGCTCTTTTATCGTCAGGATTTGACGATTAACGGACGGCGGCCTCTCCATCCCCATATTCCCTCTAAAGAACCAGGAAGTGGAACTCGGTTCAGCCGAAGTCACTTGAAGGTATGACAAACGGCGGTCTGCGGGGAATCCATCAGGCGGCCTGTCCGCTGTGACGGGAACAGGCTGTTCACACCGCCATGACATGTTCATGCTAATGATGTGGAGCGCTAATTATTCAGAGATCAGAATGATTTCAGGTCTCTGCTGGGTTAACTGTCTGGAAATTCTGTCCTGGTTCCTGTAAAAGGTGTCCAAAATCTTTACATTTGATGCTTTGCCGAGTTTGTAGTTTAGAGTGAAGGTGAGATATTTTGGTTTTTGTGAAGATCATGTCGATTGGAGGCTGAAATGACGACATGTGTGCTGTAACGGGAACAGACTGTTCACGCCATCAGGACATGTTCATGCTAATGATGTGGAGAGGGAATTATTCACACATTAAGCAGGCGCGCCTGTCAAAACTGCTCTACATTTAAAAAAAAAAATATCAGATGAAATTGATCTAAAGTGATAAAGTGGTGCAGAGAAGTGGATAAACTCTTTGCTATTGCAGTTGACACCTTTTGTGCTAATTGTGGAGCAATTCAGGCAACGTGATGGAGAAGGATCAGAACATGTTGACAGTCTGACGAAGCAGAGAGATCAGAGAATCACCTGTAGGGTTCATTCTGTATGTTGCAGCTGTATGTTGACGCTCATCAGCAGTTTGACATCCACCAGACCGACCAATCACCACAAATCACCAGGGTGTCTGTTTTGGTTGAGCAGCGAGCAACATAGACTTACAAAGAGTAGATTCAGCACCGACAGCTACTGACATCTTGGCTCAGTCGCAAGCTCTACTTTCTATACATCTATCTGACAGGCACAATGAAGTCTTAGTGCATTTAATCAATCATAACTTCTTAAATACTAAACTCATTTTCTCTTTTTTCTTTGCAATACTCCCACATCAGCACATATCACATTTCCACCTAATATCTGCTTCCTCTGCATTAGCTTAGCACGTCGCTCAGTTTCAGCATGGACTAAGAAACATTCTACCTAGAAGCGATGCAGAGAAACTCATCCATGCAATTGTTTCTGCGAGATTGGACTACTGCAACTCCCTTCTCGCAGCCTGCCCAAAAAGTGTATTAAAAAACTTTCAGTTGGTTCAAAATGCGGCCGCCAGATTATTAACTGGAACTAGAAGACGTGAACACATTACTCCCGTTCTAAAATCTCTTCACTGGCTTCCAGTTGAGTTTAGAGTTAGATTTAAAATCCTTCTCCTCACTTACAAAATCCTAAATGGGATGGCTCCAACCTATCTCCAAGATGCTTTAACGCCTTATCAACCAATCAGAGCACTTCGCTCTCAAAATGCAGGGTTACTGGTGACTCCTAGAGTCTCTAAATGGACACTAGGTGGAAGAGCCTTTAGCTATCAGGCACCATTTTTATGGAACCAGCTTCCAAGTGGTGTCAAAGAGGCAGACACAGTCTCCACATTTAAGGTTAGGCTCAAGACGTTTCTCTTCGATGCAGCCTATGATCAGGTCAGCTAGGGATTCTAAACTAAACTAAACTAAACTAAATTAAACTAAACTAAACAAACAAACCAAACCAAACTAAAGCAAACCAAACCAAACTACAGTAAACCAAACTAAACTAAACCAAACTAAACCAAACTAAACTAAACTAAACTAAACTAAACTAAACTAAACTAAACTAAACTAAAACAAACCAAACCAAACTAAAGTAAACCAAACCAAACTACAGTAAACCAAACTAAACTAAACCAAACTAAACTAAACTAAACTAAACTAAACTAAATTAAACTAAACCAAACCAAATTACACTAAACAAAATTAAACTAAACCAAACTAAATTAAACTAAACTAAACTATACTAACTAAATACTAGTTTAAACAGTTAAGTATCCACAAAGCTGCCCTAGGAGCTAGAATGCTGTGGGAAGTACGGTGCACTGAGCCCTGTCCTCCTCTAATGTCTGAATGTTATTCCCTTTAGTCCGTTCATTGCTTTTCACCTGTTGTCCCCCCCTTCGAGGGGGAGTCTTCTCCAGTTTCAGTTGCTGACTCCACTATTACGAAGGCCTATGAACAAGCTCCGTCCGGACCGGGAGGACACCCCTGTCGGTCCTGCCCGTGGACTGGCTTCGGTTCTACTGCTGGGATCCGTGGTTCTTGTGCTGGACCGTCCAACGGACTGTCCTCAACATAGTCCTAGGCTTTACTTCTTATTGTCTCATGCTAGCTGTTGCCAAAGCTGTCCGTCCCTGGGAGAGGGATCCCTCCATACTGTGGTTCTCCCCAAGATTTCTTCTTTTCCCACTGGGTTTTTGGAGTTTTTTCTTGCCGGATGTGAGGGTCGAAGGCGGTGGTTGCTTCGTTCTGTCTCGTTACTGTAAATATTGACATATTACCATTATGCTTATTCACTGTTTTTACTTTTACCGACCAATGTAACATCTTGAAGCCCTCTGAGGCAACTGTTGTTGTGATACTGGGCTATACAAAAATAAATTGATTGATTGATTGATTGATTGACTAAATCACGCTGAAAAATGTTTAAATTATAATAAGTCTGTTGTTTCAGCAGCAGTTGTTTGGAAATAAACTCCGAAGTGCTGAGTAAGCTAATGGTGGTGGAAATGCTACTTCAGGTAGACATATAAAAAAGAAAACAGGTTAGCCCTGAAGTGCTAGCTTATCTTGAACTTTTTCAAAAATGATGCTAGCCTGCATGCTGATCATACAAAAAGCCAATATTGGATTTCAAATTGGAAGTGGCACAGGTTTGTGATGGTAAATTGAAATAAAACAATAAAAACGTGTATAAATGGAGGAAGAGATATTTGTGGCAACAGGTGGAAAATAGCTAAAATCATCAAAATCAAGCTGGGATGAGGTCTGGTTGCCAGTTTCCCCTCTCCGTCTCGTCCTCTCGTTCATCTTCTCTTAACTCCTCAGCACAAAGTGCTTCCCTGCCCTTCGCTTTGACCTCCCGCCCGTAAATTCTAACGCTACTAGGTCGGCCTCAACGTCAACACGGCACTAGCTCGTAGCTCCTGATGGAGAAGCAGTGTCTGGTCTTCCTCTGCTGTCACAGTAACCATAACAGACCGTGTGTGTGTGTGTGTGTGTGTGTGTGTGTGTGTGTGTGTGGATGCTAGAGAGTGCAGATGTCATGGCAAACTCGGCCATTGTCGTCGTCGTTCAGGACGTGTGCACTTTTTTTGTGTGAGAGTGTGTCTCCGGGAAGTACTTAAGCAGCGTCGGATCAAAGGAAGCCGACTTAACGTCTGCCTGCTGTCTTCCTGACTAATTACCTCAACGCGCGCACGCACACACACACACACACACACACACACACACACACACACACACACACACACACACACACACACACACACACACACACACACACACACACACACACACACACACACACACACACACACACTCTCTCTCTCTCACACACACACACATGAACACACAGACTAATTAGCCTTTGGTCTGCTTTGGCGGACTTGCTCTCTCAGCCATATGGGTGCATGTGCACGAGTGTTTTCACTGTCATCAAACAGCACTTTCAACATGTGAACAAGGTTGCGTAAGCAATCCGCCCCGCTTCTCCCACCCACTAATAACTGATCATATTGATAATTCAACGGTCTTAAAGTGTGATGCTCAAAAAAAAAAAAAAAAAAATCATTATTATTATTATTCTGCAGCACAGGCCACTAAAACAACTCCTCTGGGGGTTTATTTGTCTTCTCTTGCTAATATACCTCATTAAAAACACATTAAATATGTTCTCGGAGTAATAATTGAGGCGTTGGATTTATCACTTTCGCTTTGTTGCTTTATTCTTTGTTTGAGACAGAAATATGAAACGGTTACACTGTTACATGATGATCGCAGGTTTTCCAGAGATATAAAGAGGAGACAGGAACACCAGGGCTGTTTGGCACATTTTGAAGATGCTTTGTACATGTTAAATTGAAAATTATTGTGCGCTATAATAGTTTAGCATCTTTAATTTGAATCAAATTTCAAAAGGGTTAGCATTTAGCATTCTGTTCAGGTATGTTCAGCTTTCAACTTTTTTATATGAATTTCTTGAAGGTTTCAAACCTTCACAAGCAACAATATGTCGAATTAGCCTCATGTTGCTAACTTAGCACTGCTATCAGGTTAACATAGGTTAATATCCAAAAGGTGTTTTTTTTTACTTTTTTTTCTGTTTACATGCTAATTTTTCATAATTTCATACATTTTCTACACCTTTTCTGTTTCAAGTTCCCACTCTTACTTTGGAAAGTTGGAGGCACGATTAAACGTTATGCTGAATGGCGAGGAGACGCACAGTTACTCATCTGTAATCACGATAATACATCCATCATGTGTAGAGGAAGATTGTGACAGTCGAGAGATGAAAAAATGCTGAAAATGAACAATTAAAAATAAAGAAATTCTCCATTTAGAGTTTGCAGAGTTAGCTCTGGAAGTTAGCATCGCTCAGCTAGCTGAAAACAGCCTGGCTGGGAAGGTTGACAAGTTTCACATTTGATCAATTAGGAGGAAATTCACATCGATTTGAACTTCCGGGGACTTAAAATGTGGCGTATCTTATTGGGGTGTAAGTGGAGGATCTGAGTGCTTGTTAGCATCTTAGCATGTTAGCTTCCAGAGACCAGCAGCGATCGCTGATCTTAGCCCCAGTCTGGGAATGAAACCTGCCGTTTTCATCTCGAACCCGCTGCTTTCAGTCCTCGCATTGTTTCCATGGCGATCGCTTTACCTCCTCCTGTCATGACTAAGCACGGGTTATATATGTGTGTGTGTGTGTGTGTGTGTGTGTGTGTGTGTGTGTGTGTGTGTGTGTCAGAAGGAGGTAAGTCACAACTCCTGGGAAAACAGCAGCAAACACTTCTACAGGGAATATTGCTTTTTCTGCTCTTGGCTCACACACACACACACACACACACGCACGCACACACACACACAGGAACGTGCTACGAATTTAAAGGTGTTGCTGCACCCGCAGGCACCTCCACTGTTTCCAACACACACCGACTCCGCACGTAGATGTGATAATAGCTCAATTTATCACCATTTACGATAAATTTGTGTGTGTGTGTCTTTGTGTGTGTGTGTGTGTCTCACTCCGTTAATATCAGGTTCAGCCATGCACATCAGATCACTCTGATTAAGAGTGAAAGTCTCGCACATAAGCTCACCAATGCCTATACAGTAGCTCCCTAAGCTTACATTAGCATGCAGCGCTACGTGAAGATCCACGCACACACACACACACACACACACACACACACACACACACACACACACACACACACTCACACTCGCAGCCTCATATGCGCACACCAAGCCAATTAAGAAGACTGATGTAGCGCAACAAATTCAATTAAAGCCGACTGTATAATTGCGTATGTCTAAATTAAAGGAGGAGGCAGCGGCGGAGGAAGGAAGCAGAAATGGGACTTCCAGCTAACTTTCTCTTCTTCTCGATGTTTTTCTTTGTTGGTTTGTTGTCTTTCTAGTTGTCTGTCTCTTTCTTATGTCCACATAAGACACATTACATATCAGTAGTTGGACGATTTGGGTTTTTTTGCTCCTTTTTCTGTCGAGCATGTAGGTTTTCTAGATTGGTCTTTTTAATACCGGAGGCGTCGCAGTGAACATGACTTGTCCACATATTTAGCTTTAAAATAAACATTGAAGAATTACTCCAAACTGCGTGAAACTTGGTGGGCATTGTTATTTTCTAGTACTAATTTTGCTCAAATATTTGCAGATTGGCAGTTTTCTTTCTTTTCATGTTTCTCTGCTTTGACAGTGCAGCATCATTGTATTTATATATACCAAATCCACTTTAGAAAATGCCATCACTAACCTTTAGCGACTATATGAATAAATCTGAATTTATGTCATATTTTAATCATGTTGAGGCTGTTGCATTGCTGTTGTGTGAGCATTTAGCATGTAGCATGTAGCAGTTAAACTACTGAGCCACCTGATTCTACCTCTGCTGGTTCAAATGTTTCTGCTGATTACGTTCCTTCTGTTGAACTTTCTCCTCATTTTGACAGTTTAGCAGATCATAATTCACAGTCTGTCTTGCTTTTGCCATTCTCATTATTATTAAAGAATCTAAAAATACAGACGTTGCTGGAGGTGATCCGGGGATCTTTATCCAAGTATTGCTATCAGACCCGATGCCCGATACTGCTGCATCTCCAATTTCTATTAATTATCAGTAAAGTAATAAGGTATTTTCTTGGTCCTTTATTTTATTATTATTATTTTTTATTTATTTTTTTTTGCGATTTACAAACATTTAAGTAAAGTAAAATTTATTTATATAGCGCTTTTCACAGATCAGAATCACAAAGTGCTTCACAACAAAAACAAAATAGTGTATAAAGAAGAAGAACATTCAAAAATCATGTAATAAATAGATCAGAGATTGCTCTGACTTAAAAGCATAGAGTTAGAAGGCAGTATGTAGTGCTGCCAAGACACATTCTGTCAGTGAGTCTGAAATACCTTCTGGAACAGATGCCTTTTTAGATGTTTTTTAAAGGCATCGACTGAGTCCAGGGAGCGCAGGTCTAGGGGGAGTTTACTTTAACTTTACTTTACTTTACTTTACTTTACTTTACTTTACAAACATTTAAAACATACATCATGAAGTGTAGAATTAAGAACAAAACGTATCTGAACAGTGTCAGGAAGAAGGAGAGAAAGAGATACCAGCAAAAATAAAAAAATTAAAAAAAAAACAGTTAAAATGTATGACATTGTGTGGTGTCACTTCTAGTGTTATTCTTGGTTTAAAAAGAAAAAAAATAAATTCTCATGTGAGTAAATTAGGTCCAATGTTTTGTTGAGAAATTTCATGGTTCATTAAACAAAGAATTAAAAGAAGAACTGACAGAGAAGAGAGGAGTTGAAGAAGACAGGTTTGTTTCCCAGTGTCTCTGAAAACACAATTAAAAAGCTCAATTTGCTGATTCGGAGGCAACGTCTGATCTCAACACGTTCAATGAAACCACTGACGACGGGGTTTCTTACTTTTTCTGCACAGTTGACAGAAGAAATGTCGGTTGAGGGGGAAAACGGAGAACAGAGAGTTTCTGATTCGTCTGCTCGGTCGCAGGAAGCGTTTTGCTGTCGTTCACGGCTCTTAGTCGTTTCATCTGAGGCGATGAAAGAAGAATAAAGACACAAGCTGCGAGCTCCGTGACCTCCGACCTCCAGAGAGAAAGACTGAATGAAAGGAAAGGAGTTTGTTGAAGAAATGGAGGGACGCAGACGGATGACAGGATGAAGGGGTGAAGGAGGGAGGACCAGGAGGTGGCGGCTAACAGATGGACGGAGGTGACGGAGGTGGCGGGTGACAGGAAGTGATGGATGGAGGCGGAGAGGAGTCGGAGCGTCTCTGAAGGACGGGACGAGAACGGCGGGATTAGAAAACCCGAGGAGTCATCCGGAAAGGAGAAGCTGGATTAGAGGAGGACGGAGGAGAAGTGAAGGAGGGCCAGATTAGTCATGGTGCCACCAAACGAAAGACAGAGAGAGGATGGAGGGATGAAGGAGGGCTAAGAACGGGGGGATCGGAGGATTAGAGGCAGAGGCTCCCCCAGGACCGGAGGTAGCGGTGGGGTTGAGATATTTTCAGTCTCGTCTCCCCGAATACCCGATTGCTTCTATATTTAGAGCGTTACACAACAAAGGGTTGCATCATCTGCCAACTAGCTTTTTATTTGCCAGAATTTTCTCTCCCGTCTCATTTTCTTCTCCTTATTTTCGCCTCCCGTCAGGCCGGGCCTGGATTTAGAGTCGGTGGAGACCTGGTCCGGTTGTAGCTCAGGTTAAATGAGGACTTCTTTTAGTGTGTGTGTTTGTGTGTGTGTGTGTGTGTGTGTGTGTGTGTGTGTAGTTTTCCCAGCCGGTGGCTGCGTTTCCTTCAGTCCGGTCAGTTTTGTGTTCAGGTGGAGGTGAAGCGCCTCGTGGGGGTTTTCTCCATCTGCACAAACAGGTCTAATCATGTCAGATTTATTTAAATAGCCCGAAAGCTGAGTTATTCTGGTCATCTAGTCTTCCCTGCTTTACTTCCAGTTACTTCCAGCTGAGTGTTTCTCAACAAACTTTACCTGGTGTCTATTATGTAATACGTCATGTGCTTCGAGCCAGGAAATAAGTTCAGGCTCGATCACAGTGCAGCTGGGTACTTTGATCAGGGTGTCTAGTGTTAAAAGGCCAAGTCCCCCCACTGATCATGTGTCCAGTTATTTTCATCCTCTCCACAAATGAGGCAAAGCTCCAACGACACTCTCAACATCAAGACAAACCTCGTGTGAATCCCGTCTGTTGGCACAAAGAACAGTTTACCGTCAAATCCCCTGGTTATTGATTCTTTCTCTAATTGGTGAAAGTGGTTGCAGAGCTGCTGTCTCTCTCAGCCTTACCAGCATCACTTTAGCTTTAGCATCATTTGAATGCTCAAGCTTTTTCTGTTTTTAAAAATAACTTATTTTTCTTCAAATACAACATGTTGTCCATTGAAATTTTGTCCAATTATTGAGAAGCAAATATGTTCAGGTGTTGGTGATCGCTTGGGTTGGAGAATATGGGCATATTGGATAATGGGGAAAAAGATCTGTGCTTCCTGGTCAATGCTGATCGACACAGTTTGAGTAATCCTCCTCTCTGCTTTGGAGAAAACCATCTTGATCAACCTGATTGATTTTTCCTCGACGTCAGATTCTCTGATGAGATATCAGCCTTTCTGTTTGTTTACATGTTTTATGACTGCGACTAATCCGCCTTCACGGTTCCGACCAATGAAATCGCTCCGTCAATATATTGACGAGTCGTTTCCCTAAGATTGGAAACAGCCATTTATCTCCGCAGACAGAAAACGATAATCGGCTGCCGGGATTGCCGTCGGCCATTAAAAGCTCTTTAGTGGTTGTTATTGGACGGCACGGTGGTGCTAGTGGGTCGCACCGTAGCCTCATGATGATCAGACTGGTTTGAATCCGGTTGTCTCAAGCGCCCAGACATTTTTTATTGCATATGTTTCTATTCATGAGGATGATTTAAATCAGGGGTGTCAAACGCTCAGATCAGACAAGTAAAGTTGTTTAAATTCAACTGCTTTTTACCTTTTGATTTAAAATCAGGGTTTCTTTGTCATCGCGCAGAGTGTACGTGATGAAATTGTATAACCCAACTACACAAAATGACAGCAATCTCAACATATACTCAATTTTAATGAGACCTTCTGCTACAAAACACAGTGAAATGTCAAGAAAACTGTTGCATTCTGGGTGTTTTTACACCCTGTGACAGCATGGCTTGATTGTGTTGTGTTGTTACTCTGAAGAAATTAGTTGAAAAAAAAAATCAACATTTTCTTTGTTGGTTTTCTTAATTACCTTATCAAAAAATGAGAAACTGGTTGCCTTTTTTCTGTTTTCTGGCTCTTTGATGATGCATAAAAATCCTCAACAGGTTGAGTGACGATGGAATAATTAATTTCAGCCTTGAAAGAAAGGTTAACCAAAAGCTGAGAGTCGACTGACTGAGAAGTTTTCTGCACAGACAGCAGGTTTTACTATAGATTGGCTCAATTTCAACTGGATCTTATACAGCACACTGTGGGAGCATGAAATAAAACCCTGGTCCTTGAGTCTCTTCTGGCTACTAGCATGCTTCTCTGAGCGTATTGTGTTGTCCCAGTGCAGCTCGCACTCCCAGCAGACTGTTAACGATCTGATGTTCTGTTTGCTTGTTGAACCAGAGGCCTTCTAGCTCCGTACCTTCTCCAAATCCTCCATCACACTTCATAGATCCAGCCACCCTTCCAGATCAGTCCATCCTCTCCAGGTCAGCTTCTCAGGGCTTTGAATTGTTTGGAGACTCATTAAGATTCTCCTGTTTCCACCCTGTTGTTCTGTAACGTAGCATCACAGCGGGCGTCTGCATTGCCCTGCTCTCCACTTCTGACGAACTACACACTTTTTCAGTCACTAGTTAAATTACTATTAAGAGTAAACTGGACCACTGTGCACTGGCCCAGCTAATGTGAGCACTAGGTCACATTTACAGCCGATTTACGTGACGTTAAGTGAAAGCAGCGCTGTTTCAGAAGAGTTTCACATTTATACAGCAACATTCTCAAAACAATGTTGTTTTCATGTTATTTTCTAGAAGTGGTCTCCGAGCACCATCCCACAAACGGCGACAAAGGTTCCACTTCTTCCACTTGAAACATTGTCGTGTTAATGAGACTTTCCTCTTCAATGGCAACAAACCTGTTGCACACAGAAAAACCCAGAAATGGCTTCGGCTCAACTTTAACCTCTACAATGCTTCGTTTTTCGTCCGAAGCTGTCAGAGCTCCTCATGTTGTCTTTTTTCTACATTCTCCACTCATACTCATGTTCACAAAGCGCTGGGGTTAGCGGTTTGGACTTGATTTCTGTTAAAAGGGACTTTAAAAAAAAGGCAGATTGGCTCAATTTGCTAATCGTCAACCTAATGAGATCCAGTAGCGATGTTTTGGTGGAAGAGGTCTCACCAGCACTGCTGCTGCTGCTGCTGCTCGCTCATCTTCTTAATAATGCATGACTACAGCTTAATTTGGGAGTATTTACCTTGGTTTCCCCCTTTAGTGCAAACACATCTGTTTATAGACAGAAGGAAAATGGTGTGATGGAGGGAGGACGAGTGGAGGAAGACATATGCCGTCCTGTGGGAATGCGGTGGAGGGAGGCGGGGAGCGGCGAGTGCAGAGGAGCAGGCAGGGATGTGAGGGGAATGCAGGAGCGAGGGAGGAGGAGAGGACCTCAACCATGAAGTCCAGCGGAGGTGGAGAGCTGTTGGGTAATGACAGATAGAGGAGAAACAAGGGAGGAGAAAGAGAGAAGTGACGCATGGGAGCAACGGTCAGATCCAGAGAGAGAGAGATGGATGTAAAGAAAGAGGAAGGGTGAATGCGGAGAAGATAAAGTAAGAGATACCAGCAGGCGTCTGGAGCGATGGAGCGGAGGTGGAGAGGGTGTGACCGAGGAGGAGAGAAGTGCCAGAATATTGAAGGAAGGAAGGCCGTGCGGAAGCAGACCACCACCCTCACGCTTCAGTGGAAACCAAAACAGCCGCTCGCTCCATGAATCTGAGCTGCAGCCGGATGAGTATGACACACGTGACGCCGACGGAAAAGACCACCCACCGAATCCTGCACAGATTTAACCCCTGGTTAATAATTAAACACTCTCACTTCATTAACATACAGCTCAGAGGAGCAGCGAGGAGAACGGTTCTGGAAGCTGTTCCACTCAGGAATCCTCTCAAACATCAGGAAATGGAAGTGAAGCAGAACAGGAAAACACGCTGTAGAGCCACGTCAGGCTCAGGAGTCATGGAAACATGATGCTCATAATATCGTCATGGAAACGGGACACATCCTTAGGCTCGTTGTCATGGAAACATGAAGCATCATCTGTCATGATGACAATGTAACACGTCGGAATGCCCCGTAGTCACGACAATATGATGCTTCTCTTTAAGTTCAGTCGCCATGGAAACGTAGTGCTCTTTATGTTATCGTGCTTGGTACTGCTGAAGTTTTCGTTGTCATGGAAACGTCAAGCTTTCACTCAAGTCCTGACGCTCACAATCTGTGTAAACATCAGGCTCAATATGATCTCTGGGATTGTCATCGTGTAAACATGGAGCTTCATGTGTCGTCATGGAAACGTGGTGTTACATGTGTCGTCATGGAAACGTGGTGTTACATGTGTTGTCATGGAAACATGGTGTTACATGTGTTGTCATGGAAACATGGACCTTCATGTGTCATCGTGAAAATGTGGTGTGACATGTGTTGTCATGGAAACTTGGACCTTCATGTGTCATCATGGAAATGTGGTGTGACATGTGTTGTCCTGCACAGTCTCCATACCATCAAGGTTGGTAGTCATGGAAACTTAGCGCTCCATGTGTTGTCATGATCCATGATGCTTAAACATAGCGCTCTTTACGTTATCGTGCTTGGTTCTGCTGACGCTGTTGGTGTCGTCATGGAAACGTCAAGCATGCACAACTCAGTATCTATGGAAACGTAAGGTTCCGTGAGTTGTCATGCTGTGAAGTCAAGGAAACATGGCGCTTCCTGGGTGATTGTCGTGGAAACATTATGCTGGAATGTGAGTCTCCATGTGTCGGATTTCATCGTTGCCATGGAAACGCGGAGCTCATCATGCTAGCTACCACTAGCACGCAGTGTTGTCCTGGGAATGTGAAGCACACACTCCATGTCCTCACACTCCTTATCTGTGGAAACATGAGGCTTCTTTCTTAGTCATGTAAACACAACGCTCCAGTCATGCTCGGTCGTCATGGAAACGTGATGCTCTGGTGCTCTCTAGCTGTCTGTTCATCTGCCTGTCATGTTTCCCATCCGTCCAGCTACGTCGCCATCCATCATTAAAGTCAGGATTGCTTTTGTTGCTGATTTGGGCAATTTTAAATTCAGTGAATTGATTAGAACAGGTTGTTTTGAGCTTGTGTTCTTAAAATTACGAAAAATGATACGCAGGGATTTTGACTGCAGGATTTTACCGCATCACCTGGAAAAGGCTCAACGATCGAACAAGGTGCTGAAGATCAGGAGGGTTGACATTACAACTCAAAGACAGTGAAAACAAATGGGCCGAAGAGGAGAGAGTGTGGGAGATGTGTGAAGAGAGAGCCAAAGAGAGAGAGCGAGATAGATAGAGAGAGAGAGAGACACCCACATATAATAAAAAGCCGTAAACTCCTGGCTCTTCACTTCTGCTCACAGCACTTTCTCTCATTAGACCACAGCCTTTTATTGCTGAGTGGTGGAAGGCGACGGGACACTCGCTGCTTCACACAGTTTTCTGCTGCCGTTCGGCCTGCAGAAGGAGAAATGGAATGCTTGATGCTGCAGATGCACGAGCTTCGTTAGAAACAGAAAAGAAAACAAGAGCGGGAGTTGCTCTTTGAAGATGAAATGGTACAAATGTAGAGGACGGAGTGAAAGAAATCATGCACATATCAGGGACATACCGGCTAAAATGATGCACATTTTGTGGAAATAGTGCATATTTATGGGAGCTAGTGGTAGAAATTGTGTAAATTTCAGGGAAATATTTCAGAGACGGTGCTAGTTTAAGATAAATATTGACAGAAATGGTGAAAACCAGAATTCTCCCAGTCCTGGTCCATCTTCTCCTGGTTGAGGGGCATCCTGGCAGGTTGCTGGTGAACTCAGAGGTCAAACCCATCAAAGTTACTTACAAAGCACAGTAAAAACTTCCCAGTCCTTCACTGCCAAGCAGGCAGCTTCTCCCAAACAGGGGACGCTTGTTTTCTTTACCTGTGTGGCCCAGGCGTCCCGGACAGGATTTGTGTAAATCCACAGACTTACATTAGCTTTCCTAATTGGCTGAAGTCTGAAGACGCTCAGCTGTGTTGCGTTTCATGTTTAATCTTCATAAATTCTCCGCACATCTGCATTGTCCTCCCCTTCAGAGAGCCAGCAGTTGTTTCCTCTGCCTTGCATGCATGCACAATGTTCCCCCTGCTTCTTTAAAGATGTTTTTCACACTCCCTCAGATTACTTTAAGGGAAGAAAAAAGCTCCCCTGAGAAACGCTCTGACCTCTTTGTGATTCTGCAGCAGGAACGTTGAACACTTCCAGCAGGAAATAAGTAAATGACCGATGTTAACAACACTGGAGCAGACTGAGAGCAGTTTTAATAAACTTCCACAAACAGTGGAAGTCTTGCTCGTTGTATTAATTTTTCAATTGGCTTTTAACTGGTAGCTTTCATTTTCATTTATCTTCTGTTTTTGAACTCATATATTTCAGCTTTTATGTAGAACACATTTGAAACAGTAAAACTCTGTTTTCTTCCATTTATGACACCCTTCATTTTTAACCAAGATCCTCAGTTTTTAACCTTTACCTTCAATTTTTACTACTATTTCAACAGTTTTTAAAGTTGCGTTAAATTTGTATTGATTAGCTTCAGCTTTTCTATTATTGCCTTCCATTTCTGTTTACTTTTTATATTGGCTATTGTCTTTTACTAAACAGTTCCTTTGTTTTTAATGGTTTTTTTTTCCATTTTTCAACTGTCTTCTTCCAGCTTTCAACTGTTACCTTCCAATTTTTTATTTACAATACTTTTTTATTTTCAAAAGACAAACATTACAATATATTATTTAAAAAAAATCTGCATTTTAAACTGTAGTTCTGTATCTTTTTCCACTATTTTGCATTTCCCACCTTTAATATTTAATTTTTTACATTACACAAACTGCTATACAGACTGTGACTCTTGACCACTGGAGCCCTCCGGCCCTGTGGACCCCCTCCCTCCTCCTGGGGGGGTCTAGCTGTCCTGGTCAGCCTGCAGTGCCACTATTGTTCTCAGCCCGGGGAACAATTCATCCCGTTCCTCTGAGATGTAATGCAAATGGCGGTCATACTGTTGGGCTTCACTGGAAACACACACTGGTTAGAAAATGAAAAAATACAGGAGCTGTCTTTTGGTTGGGGGGGGGCGCAGATGTGTAGCGTTGAGGATAATCGTATCTTCTGCCTTCTGCAGCCAAGGGGGGACAAAAAGCAAAGACACGGAACGAGAGGAAAGATTTGAATTTTAAAGAGAAGTGACTTGAAGATGGAGTTCTGTTCTGGAGACAGAAAATAGAGCAGAAAATCTGAAAGAAAGAACGACGAGCGGCTGTGGAGAGATCGGAGTAGGGGGGGTGGAGGTGATAGGAACAGCTACAGGCAGATGAAACGCAGGCTGGAGGGGAAATGAAGGATGGACAGGAAATGAATGACGGGGTGGAGAGTGAGTGTGAGGGAGGACCGAACTTGTGGAGGAGGAGGAGGAGGAGGAAGGTGGCTGGAGCCAAACGGGGAGTTTATCTGCATTGCCGTAGCGCCCAGCAGTCAGCGGAGCATTGTAAAGCCGTCAGCATAAATTCCCCCTCGCTATGCAGATCCCCAAAGCATCTGCATTCCGGCAGCCGCACGCCGGCCCACTGCAGGATTAATCCACACCGTTTAATCTGCCGTCCGGGGAACTCGTGTTCGGGAGCTGCCCGGCTCCTCCAAACGAGGCGCCGTCCCGCCGGATGTGTTTCAGCCCGTTTCGCTCTGACAAGGCATCGCTTCATCCCAAGCTGGACGCCTCGCCTCGCCTTTTTAGCAGTTTCAGAAAAGTTTCACATTTTGAAGACATAAATGGCAGAAGATGGCATGTTGAGCCACTAGTTGGTGCTGTTGATTGTTTTTTGTATCATAAGAACCATTTGGTGATGCGTAAGGACCAGATGCAGCCATTTTTTAAAAAATAGCTTTTTTGAAAAGTTGTGTTTCCTCCTATGGAAATAGTCGCATTGCCTGTTTTCATGGAGACAGAGCATTTCGACAGAACATTTTCAGAAAGTTCCCCCTTTGACCCATTTTCATAAAGTTACCACTCTTGTCATGTGACCCAAAATATTGTGAAATATCCATTACTCTCTTTATCTAAATCATTCATAACTGAACTGTGATTAATGTTTCAATGAATGATGTAACTGTAAATTCTAAATAGCACGAGGAAAGTGCATTTAGTTGAAATTAATTAATAAAAATGACTGAAATGCTGCAGTTGAATATGGGGAAAAACATTACATAACCCAGTCATGAGTGCTTTCATTTTGGGGGCAAGTGAAAGAGCACTGTTATTTAGAAAATCAAATGAAACACAAATAAATGAACACTATCTGCATGAGTGTTTGTATTTAATACAAATCACATCATACTCAAGAATCTTGCTGAGCATAACAAGCTGAATATTAATTTAAGGTTGTGATTACAGACTGATATCAGTGAGTAAAGATGAACTAGAGAGAAAATCTCTCGTCCTCTAAAGTTTACCTGCAAGAATTATGAGGAAACGTATTCCTGTTGTTGAGTCTGGAGCAGGAATAAGAGCTCCGAGCGCCTCGGCTGCAGAAGCCGAAACTCATTCAGCAAACCGCCGTTTCCTCTGCAGCTGACTCAGCAGGTGGCAGCGACTCGCTAATTGGCATAAAGAGGAAAAATCAACTTTGCAGGAGGAACGCTGAAAACTCTGCTGCAGGAACTGACGCTGGAGTCTAAAGACGCTGTGTGACGTTTATCTGTGTTAGATAAACTGAGCGAGGTAGAAAAGAGCCAATCAGGTGGAGCCGCTCTGGAATACAGTCCTGCCCACTGTGTGTGTGTGTGTGTGTGTGTGTGTGTGTGTGTGTGTGTGTGTAAAGCCATTACAGTAAAACGTGTAGAAGCTGATGCGTCCATAAATGTGTAATATTTGGTTTCTTTTCCAGATTTTGCAGATTGAAGACAGTATAGAAACAGATGAAATCAGATTATTGTTAATTTTTGACGTGGTAGTTAGTAACTGTATTAAAAAATCAGTTGATTTTGAAATTTTATTTGGTGATAAAAAAAAAATATTTCAATGCTCCTGATCTGTTGAGAATACAAGGTTCTGAATGAACACAGGGATGTTTTTTTTAACTTTCCCCCACCAGTTTGAATCATTTGCACAGAAGTGCCGACCATGTGAAGACCATGGTGATACTGATCGCTCGTTGACACCTTGATGAAAACGCAATACTTTCATTGTGTTTTGGTCTGATCATGCGGTGCTTGGCGATACTGAAAACACTACTTTTGGAAGACAATTCCCAATGTAGAACTTTTTGAAAATGATCAGGCTCTGTTGTCATGGAGACGAGTGAAAATAACTCCATCTGTAAAACTTTTGGTGGAAGCACTGCTGCAGGTCCCACAAAAACGCACACGTACAGCACTGGCGTGTAAACAGGGTCTTATCCAAGTTTCACACTGATGAACTGAGTCTGGAGAGGTCCGCCTATCGCTGCGCCGGCGGACTGCAGTGCCCAGCGGCATCAGCCCAAAGGAAGACAATGTAGAATGAAATACAGAATCAGATGAGATCGTCGGCGATCACACATAATACTACACTTCCGTCCACAATGATCCGATTTGCCATTTTTCCTTTGCCTACGACTGTGCGGCATCTCATATGATTTTGGATTGGCTGTGAAGAGATGAAACACATTTCAGACTTTTGCCACTTATCCCAGATTGATCTCAGACTGTTCACATAAGACATGACACATTCTCCCCACTGGAGCTCACCTGGCTTCTCCATGGAAACAGCGGATCACCACAGTTCACCCTCGGTCCACTTCATCGAGGCCAGGTTGGGCCGAACCCCGTCCGCTTCCCCCCCGGCCTCGTCTCAGCCGCTCCCCGAAGGTCACCTCTGCTGCCGATTAATTCCTGGCGAATAAATCAGCCAAATGAAATCGGCAGCTCATTATGCAAAGGTCGGGCACAAACAGGACAGTGAGGTTGCGGCGTTTCGTCCTGCCTCGTCCCCGTGTGGCTAATCGAGCCTAATCGGCCTCATTATTATGGGAATAAACTACGTGATGTACAACAAATAGAGAGGCCGAGGTGAAGAGGTTTGGACGGATGCTGAATGACCTGAGAGAAGATTGACGGATGTTGAGAACATAAAGTGTAGGAACACATCAATATCACATTTATAATGGACAAGTAAAAGGATGAGAACCAGCCTACTGTCAGGGTTTGTCTGTGTCTGAAATGTTTCACGTGATATTAACTCTGACTTACATTAGCTTTCCTAACTAACTTAACCATTAGACAGAAGAAACACAAATGTAGGAAAATATTTAACTGAGACTTTTATTTTGACTTTCTGAATTTTAATCTGCATAAAGTGGACTTAAGCTTCCATTCCTAAAATCGTTACAAAAATGCAACTTCAAGATCTTCATTATGACAGGTCAGAAATAATTAATGTGCACAAACAAATGAATGAAGGAAAAACTTTGATCACAAATTTGGTACAAGTAAAACACTTTGTTAAAAATCCACAAAGCTGGAAAAGCTGCAGCTTCCTGTGGTCCATGAAGAAGAAAATCCAGTTAGCGAAGGTGGAAGCAGCTTAAAAATGAGTCCAACGAACAGAAAAACATCAATTGAGGAATCAGTGAGGAGACTGATGGCTGCAGCTCCATGTTTTTCTCCACGAACTCAGCTTGTTTCTGTCTGTCCACGCTCGTCTCACATCCTTTTGTCCACTTAAGTCTCTGAAAAGACGGCCGACCATCTGTTGATTTCAAATCTTCTTCCTGTCAGAAATCAACGTCTCAGCTCAGAAAATGTGGAGACTCCTTTAGGAAACTACACAAGGAGATCTGATGGAAGTCCTCTACTGAGGTTTCAGGAACTCTACAGAGATTCCTTCAACATCATCATAAAATGTAACTCCAGCATGTAGCGGCTGAGTGAAGGTGGTCTGGACTCTGTGGAGGAGAGTCATGGTTTCAGAGACGCTGTAAAAAGACAGAATCCCTGCTGTGTGATCCAGGTACACTCCCACTCTGGAGGACCGAGGACCTGAGATGGGAAAATGTGCCAAAATGTAAAAATGTTAGAGAAACAACATAAAGCCCAAGATTTGTCATTAAATCCAAATCCACATTCACTATAGCTCCCTGCTGTGCTGCTGTTCTTGTATGAGACTGCTACATCAACCCTTCCTCCTCTGCTGTTCACCTCCCAGTAACTACGTCCAGTCAGACTCTCTCTGCTGAGAACCTGAAAACATCCAATGAATCTGTCTGGATGATTAGAATAAGTCTGAATTTCCCATGTTAAAGTTGCTTTTCTGTTCCTGTCAGATAATAACAGCTCTCTGTGTGCGGAGTTTGGATCCAGTGTGATCTGCTGTGAGTATTGTAAGAACTCTGCTCTGGTTTGTGGTTGTAGCCACTGCTGTACCGATTGTCCGAACAGTTGAGATTGCTGTGGCTGTAGAGATTGCCTGAATAGTGTTGGGTGTCACGCTGATGGTGGCAGTAAAAGCTTCTCTTCAGTGGTTCTCAGTGGGATGTTTGTCTGTATCTTCCAGGATGTCCTGCAGTTTCTGTAGTTTGTCTTTGCTCTCTGGCACAACTGCTGGCACATTCCTAAAGTATCTGAGAGAAGCATTCTGGATGCGGTAGAACTGCATGGGCTCACCGAATGCTGACACTGGAGTGTAGCTGAGCAGAAACTGGGTGTGGTCCTCTGTGTGAGCCAGCTGCTCCAGCTGGATGTATTTCTTATTCAGCTCAGTGATCTCCTGCTCCAGCTTCTCCTCAAGCTCTTTGAGTTCACTCACTGCAGTTTGCTGCTGGGATCTGAGCTGCTGCGTCACCTCACCACTCCTCTTCTGGATGAGACGGATCATCTGGGTAAAGCTCTCCTCGCTGTTCTTCACTGCTTCATCAGCAGAGACATTGATGGCCTCCACCTCCTGCTGAATCAGCTTCACATCTTTCCCTCGCCTCAGGATTCCCTGCTGGATGTTTAGTCGACTCTCCTCCAGCTGCTTCTGCTTCTGCCTCCTCTCTGCTGCAGCTGGGACTGTTTCATGGCCTCTGTGTTGGTCCATGGTGCAGAGGTAACAGATACTCTGCTGATCAGCACGACAGAAAATCTTCATCACCTCATCGTGAAGAGAGCAGATTTTCTCCTGGAGCTTCTTGGAGGGCTCCACCAGCTGGTGTTTCTTAAAAGCAGGAGATTGATGGTGAGGTTGGAGGTGTTCCTCACAGTAAGAGACCAAACAGACCAGACAGGACTTGACGGCTTTCAGCTTCCTCCCAGAGCAAACATCACAGGACAGATCTTCAGGTCCAGCAGAGCAGAGATCAGCTGCAGCAGCTTGGAGTTCAGTTTTTTTCAGATCCTCAACTAACTCTTCTAATAGGATGTTCTTCTTCAGGTTCGGCTTCCTCCAGAATTGCTCCCCACACAGAGGGCAACTGTAGCTTGCCTTGTTGTTCTCTTCTTCCCATTGTCTTTTGTTGCAGTAGTTGTGTCCACAGGGAAGTGACACCAGATCCTTCAGGAAATTCAAACAGATGGAACAAGAAAACTTGAGTCAATCCAGCTGAGCTCCTCTCTGAGCCATTTTTGCCTCTCAGCAACAGTGAGCATTTGAATACTTTCTCTTCCTGCACAGCAGGTTTAAAACATCCTGGCTGAAGCCAAACACTCCTCTTATTTCCTCCAAGTTTGAATGCCGATCCTCATTGGTTCTGCTGTTCAGAGATGTCAGCGATCCCTCAGCTGGGAGATCTGTTAAAAACAGGTGGAGGCAGTGACTCAGAGTTATAGAAAAGGGAGAGGCCGTCAGAGTCGGTTTACCTTCCAGGAAATCAAACGGCTTCACTTCACATTACATAACGACAATGTATTCATCCATCATGTAACTCTTAACTTAAGGACATAAAAGTCCCAGAAAAATGTGGAGAGAGGAGGGTCCAAGCTCATCATGGGAAACTGGGAGGTGTCCGAAGAGTCCAGCTGATGGCCGGTGAGAGGTCTTGTCCTGAGTGCTGTCTTTCATTGATTACGCTGGCATTGAGTTTCTATTCCCATCCGGGGTCGCCAGAAATGTAAACAGAAACCTCAAGGTGTGGTTGATGCCAGTATGGCAGGCAAATTTGGAGGACAAGATCCACTGGAGGACCAGAGAACACACATCCATGGGAATGAATTGCTGAGTCAGGGTCTGTCATCTGGTTGACTCCATTGAACTTTGGAAACTACCACCCATATTTCCCAAAGGAAAGGAGGGAAACAAGCACTCAGGAGGCTAGGACGATAGTCTAAGGTGTAGGGGTGGCCTCCTTGGTACTAAACTGGCAAGATGGGGCATCAACTTTGTTATTCCAGCCTCCAGAATTATATGCAAGCATGGCCATGCAACATGGGTGGGAGTGAGCTCCAAAGTTGAGGAGCGGAGTGGCTGAAAGCTCTGCTCCCCATATTTGTGATGGCTGGCACAGGTGTTGTCACTGGTGGCAGGAGCATTAGCCGACCTAGCCAGGCAGGCTAGAACACTGGTACACAGACTGGCCAGTGTTTCTGGGTGGGCGGCGAGTGGAGGACTAGAAAGGGGTAATCCTTTTGGAACTGGCGAAGTGGAAACCCCACTGAGACCCACAATGGACGTATTCCTGCAGTCAAAACTGCAACCTTCTGATTGAGAGCCAGCCACTCCACCAGCCGAGCCAGAGCCACCCCTGAAGTAGGCCGCCATGAAGTTGAACCTACTGAAGAATGGGGACCAGCAAGCCTGGCCAGGAGTTAACCCTCTTGCAAGTTGTGTACTAACGGTTGCGCAGAACCATCCAGTCAGTAACACTACTCCTCCAAATCTATCTTAATAGCGAGCAGCTCTCTTTTCCCTATTGCATAATTTCATTGGATGGAGTATATTTTCTGGGACAAGAAGACACATTGGTGAAGTTTCTTCATGACTACAACATTGACAACATACTGCTTGGACTTCTGTAACACATCCTTTGTTGAAGAGTGACTTAAGATGGAAGAATGTCTTTTCTGCCTCTTAAGACCAAACCAAAGAAAAATACAGTGGGATTTGGGGACTGCAACCTTACTGTAGCATCTAAAGAATGTTCTGTAGACATTTATAAATCCCAGGAAAGACGTTGCTTTTGGGCCTTCATACCTTAGTCTTTTAAGAATCCATGTTTAGCTGCCACCTCTAAATGACAAACCCTAAAAAAGACTAAAGCATCATATGAAAAGTGTCCATTTCCCCAGATCCCAAGCAACTACCAGGTAGAGTTGTTATTCTGTCACTACGTCAGTCAGTCAGAATGAAGCAGGGAGGAACAGAGAATCGGAGGGACTGGCAATTTTCTTTCTTCTTTCTTTCTGAAATGCCCAATGATCTTATAACAGTGAAGTTTATCAGCACCATCCCAGGAGTCTCTGTGCTATGTAGTCAGTATTATTAATGTTGTACTTAGATCCCAGATCAGCTTGTTCTCTTCAGTCGGGGTGTGACAAGATCTGGTGCCTTGATATCTCACGCGATTAAATCACGTTGATATTTCTTGCTTGAGTGAAAAATGGCCTCGTGAGCTTCGGGCAGAAGCCCTATCATAAGCTGATCAGACCTCAACTTCTATTAGTGACCTGTGGGGGGCAGTAGTGCACCTTTGCTGCATATAGTCTGTCAGAAACTGATAAGGAGAAGCTGCCTCTGCGGCAGGTGGTGGGCAGTGGCGACTTGTTCACAACACTGGCCACAGTGGCAGGTGCCGTGGCCCATCAAGCAAGAATGACATTGGAGTGTGAAAATATGTGTATTGATGATTCCCCGCCATTTTTAAATTGTTTGCGTGGCAGCAGTTTGGGTTCCCTGTGGGATTAATGAATGGCAACTGAGAGACAGGCAAGACATGGACACTATTTCAGTAGCGTATGCCACAGCTAACATGAGCTCTATGCAGTCTGTATTGGAAAAAGTAGTTCTTTGGTCAAGGTTTTGCATATATTGTTTGCACTTAAAAAAAAAAAAAATGTTTGTTTTGTGACTGTGAAATTTAAAAAAAAAGTCCAGCCATATTTTTTGCTTTTAGTTTTTTTCAAAGTAATCTTGATCGTGCACCCAGTATCGTGTTTCATCTCGTGACTTGAGCATCTCGTCACCCCCTTACTCTTCAGTTCATTCATTGCCTTGTCTTTGGTCAGTTCACTCCTGGAGCGTTTCACCCAGTTTCTGAAACACTAACCAGTTTACTTCTGTTAGAGAGTGCAGCAGACTGCGGTATTGCAATGTCCAAGAACTGACTTGCCAGTGATGACATTGGTGATGACATGACGGGGTGTTGAGCTGTTCTTGAATCTCATTGTAAGGCTGGGTTTTTAATCTGTTGAATTTCACTGTTGTGTGTTCAGTGGACATAGTCATACATTTTGGGAGAAGTTTTGCACCTTATCAAAGTACATTATTGAGTTTACCAGAATAGATTAACCAGTTGAACTACATTTAGAGGAGCTCAGGTATTTATGGGCTTTAGATGTGTCTGTCAATATTTCATAGGTTGATGAGTCATAGAGTCCAGATTGCAGCTCAGTGATTCTCTGTTGTGTTTTAATGACTTTGAGTGTGATTGTCAGTATCACCTACCGTCTGTCTCACTGCACTGTGTGTACTGTAGAATGTAAACTGGGGACCGAGCTCACTGTTTGTCAGTCAGACTTTAATCATGTTGAGCATGCAATATGGCTCGGAGTTACATGCAGCGCAGTTACACTAGTGAGAGACATGGTTCTAACTCTGCTGCTCAAGTTGCCGGTGTTGTACCAATTGTCTTTCTCCAATTCTTGATATTTTAGCAAAACATAATTGCGGCGGACAAGTACTCTGTGCAGCGTCAGACTTATACCTGATACGATGCATGACGATAAAGACGGTTGGTTTAAAACAAAAAGAGGCGGAGGATGTGGCGGGGGAGGGCCTCAACAAAAACTGAAGGGTCAAAGTGTGTTCGGCACTGACTTGCCTGACCACCGCCGGCCATTCTGGGTATTTTTCGTCAGATTTAGTGTCTCCATAATCACATTTAGAATTCAGGAGGGGTTCTGCTCAGCTTTCCACCCCTCACTCTGCTTCAAACAGTCTTAAAGTTGACTGGTTAAAGAGCAGCGATGCCTCCTGCACGACCCTCCGGTGCTTTAAAGGGTCTCGATTGGAGGGCAGCAGGTCGATGCTTCAGACCTCCTTTCATCTCCAGCCTCATTAAAGGTCTTAAACTCTGAGGCTGCGGCACAAAACCCACAATAATTTTCACTATTGCTCATCACATGAACAGATTTTTAAAAACATGCTCAGTGAGACACACAGGGGTCCTAAAAAAAATATGAGTTTGAATCCTGATTGTTGACCCTTCCAAAGCTACGGCAATTAGCAACTAAATACCAACTGATTGCTTTGACATTAGTTGCAGTTAGTGAACTTTCTGTAGTGTTACTTTTGTTGTCTGTGAACACAAAACGGCTCTGTTAGCAGTTCAGTAAACTCCCGTTGATGAAGAGTTTATCTTAGCACTGTGTAATATTAGCATCGACGTACATTAACAGTCGCGGTGGTGTATCAGAGTAAATGTTAGCTTCTCTCTGCCTCTCTTTACATTCAACTTCTTTCATTTACTTTCTTGAAGGTGGAAACAGTTTCAATCTGCTGTCTCGCTGACTTCTATAAGCGATTATTGGCATTGGCATTGACCAAAGATGTTTCCAGTGAGAACCAGTTATTTATAAGCAGCAGTGAGTTTCCCACAACTCGAGGCTTTATTTGGAAATGTTTCTCTCACTTTCATTTCCTGAACATGTTTCTTTATCTGATTATTGATCATCAGACTCTGATGTCATGTTTTTTTATTTTCATTTTCCAAACAAAGGAGGCTTATTTCAACCTGCAGGTTTCAGAGCAGATGTCCTTCACTTTCAATCAGCTCTTTTGTTCAAAGCTTTATGTCTGCTTTCTGAGAATTTATGAGGAGTGACGGCGTGCTGGACTCTGCCAGAACTTAAGGTGACCCGCACACAGTGCTGCGCCTGAACGCAACCGGAGCAGAGAAACGAGGAGGGCCGATACTGATGCCGCTTTTGAAAACTGTCAAGCTTTAGGTAAAGAGTTGGTGATCGGAGTCACTGAAAAAGCAACTTTTCTATATATATATTTTTTTTCATATGAATGATTTAAGATAAACTAATATAAAATAGCAGAAGTCAGGAGGTTGTTCCACTGAGTTGTATGATCCATGCTAGCTTGATCTGTATAGGTGAAGAAAACTAGCAACATTCGTTGTTATAATCTGAGAGCAGTTGTTGACTTGTTCCAGCCATGAATGCACCTTACTGAATGAGTTTATAAATATTTCCTAACCCCACCATCAGACCCATGTTGTTTAATCCATTTCCCTGCCTGAGGATCAGTGGAAAACGTTCAAAACATTATTTAGAGTCACTGAAAATGCATTTTTATGAAAACGCTTTGCTTACGTCTAAATGGAAATGGACAAAAAAAAAATCCAACTTTTGTGAAAACGGTGCTACAGCGTATCTGCAGAAGCTTGTGACAGTTTTTGTAATCAACATGTAATTGACACCAGCAGATTAGCAGGCGGACGATTTCATTTGTTCCCCTTTTGTTCCTGTTCAGCGCTGCAACATTTGGTCTGTTTGCTTCCCCGAACGACCCGACACATGAGGCCACGGACTGTGTTTTGTTGTTGTTCGCCGTGATTAAATGTCAGAGTCTCTAAAAATATCTCTTTCTGTGCTCCATCAGCATATTTTACGCTCCCCTCCTCCTCCTCCTCCTCCTCCTCCTCCTCCTCGTCTTCGGCCCGCCACGTACCCCGAACCAATTACAGCCTCGTTGAAATGCAGATCCGTATCACAGCTGTAATAATGGGTTCAATTTCCAGTGTCAGCTGGAGTCCTCACCCACATGTGGGACATGAGAACAGGAGAAGTGGTGGTCGCTGCTGCTCCAGGTCCAATGAAGTGACTGCAGTGGAGGAAAATATGCTCTTAAATGACTGAATGTGGAAACAGAGTTCGCCAGTCTGTCATCGCCATTGTCCTTTAAATGCCTCGGTTTGACTCGAATGTTTCCATACGGCTCTCATCACTCCTGCAGTCCCTGCCTTGGTGAATGTTTTGGAGGGGGGTTGACGATCTGACAGCCGAAGCCGATCTCCAGCTAAACTTTGCTCGGCTCGCAGTCTTTGCTTTAATTGAGCTCCTCAGGCGCCGACGCCACGGAGAGAACAGCTGGAAAGCAGCACCTGAGCAGATTGCGACGAGCTCCCGGCCTCCATGTTTAACTCCTGTGACTAATGATATTCAGAAGGAAGCTTTCATCACTTCTTCAGTATTACAACTAATTTCAGTCCTGGTTCACAACTCCTGTTGTTTCCTTTGCACTAAAACGTAAACTAGAGCGAATCGTCTGGTTTACCACCACATCTGGATGAGAAAACTGAACAGACACTTCCTGTAACTGAATTCAGAGAAAACATCAGGTCACAGTTCTCCGAACTGGTGTCAAAACAGCATGAAAGATGAGTTCAAGTGGAAAAGGAAAACGTTCATTGTGTTTTGGTCGTCCGTTTACAAGACAAGGTGCTCAGAGATACTGAGAACTAAACTTCTCCGTGGTTCTGTTGTGCCGGACGGACGTTGAGCCAATAATCTGAGACGCTCCGACTGTCGACCCGTCCGTCGAGGCGTCCGCTCTGAGAAGTGTGTTGTCATCTTATTGAAAGACTGCTAATAACCTTAGCCTTGTTAAAAAAATATATAACTATGTCATGTCAAGTACCAGTCAAATCCAACAGCAGTTCCAATTCCTCCATTCATCCCTGTTGATGTTCCATGATTCTCCTGATCTGGTCAATGATGGAGGTTTTTTTGTTTGTTTGTTTTTTATGTTTGAGCTGTTGCCATTTTCCTTTTTGAGTCAGATAGTATTATTTCTGAATGTACTATAGTTTATTATTTACTGTTTTTCTTGCATTCCTGTTAATCATATACTGCTACACATCTATCATATATACTATTTTAAATCGTACACCGTTTAGTTTTATATTATTTAATTCTGATTAATTTTAATATAGTTATACACTTATGTATTAACTATATACCTGTTCAATATTGTTTTTTTTTTTTTTTTACTTTGGATTTTGACATTTTAGAGATTTTCACTCACTGCCTATGGTTCACACACACACACACACACACACACACACACACACACGTACTAATGCAATAGCATTATAGTGCAATTTCTGGATTTTTGGGAAAATGGTTCGTTCTGCTGTCTGTATTTACACCCTGTTATTGATGACCGGGTGGTTGTCTCACAATCGGGAGGTTGCTGGTTTGATCGTTGCCGTGTAGATGAATTTCTGAATGTATCTCCACATCTCACTGAGCTCCACGTTGCAGTGCTGAAACCCTCCATCTCCGCGCTCCTCATTAACTCTCCGTTCTTCTTTTCCCTCCCCAGACGGTCCAGATGAATCCCATGACACAGCTGTACTACAAGAAGGTGAGTCACACACACACACACACACACACACACACACACACACACACACACACACACACACACACACACACACACACACCCTTCTTATCCGGCTCCCCGCTAATGCTAATGCTAATCCCCTCACACGTTGACACCGAGAGAAAGGAGGTGTGTGAGCCTCCTGTTGTCACAGTCTTATCACATCCTCTGTGACTCTTCCTGCAGCTACAATGATGCGAGAACTGAGAACGATGCTGAGTTATCTAATTCAATTAAGATACATTCAGAAGCTCCAAACACAAAGAAAAATAATTCCACATGAGAAAACGGAGGAGGCGAAGGGAAATATAAACTCAGTTTAACAGCAAAAAACCTGCAGAACCAGAGTCAGAAGAGGAGGACTGTCAGTTGGGGTTTGATGACAAAATGATTCAACCCTGATTCTTCTAGTTCTTTGTTTAGAAGATCTCAGTTAGGATGATTACCTGTGTGATAACTAGGGCTGTCAAAAATAATGCGTTAATGGCATTAATTAATTTATGTAATCAATCTCATTAAAATTTTTTTGGCGCAGTTTAACGCATGCGCATAATGACAAGCCTCACCTCTACCAGCGGGTGGCGGTAGTGCACCCGCATGGAATGCAAGCTGCCTGCAAGCTACCAGCAACCGAAGAAGAAGAAGAAGCCTCACCTCTGAGACAGCAGACAGGAGGCAAAGGAGGCCTGGCGTCAACCCATTTATCAAAACAGAAGAAGAAAGCAATATGGAGGGAGATAAGCCGGCTGGCCCCATGGATTCTACTTGTTTGATTAAAAAAATGTTGAAGCAGTTTTCTGTTTTCCACACAAAAAGGAACACTGGCTAAGAATTCCCTGTTTAATTGTGCAAGAAAAAAGTGTGGTATTTCTTAGTTTTACTTTTCTTGTGGTGCTTCATTTGTTACAGACCTGAAAATGTAACTCCTGCCAAAAGCCAACTTTAGAGGGACTGCAGAGGGAGCACTGCACACACACACACATTATGTTATGGTGTGCATGTTTCAGTTTTTTGAATATTTATTTCATTTGGAGCCCAAATAAAAAACACATCATGTGTTAAATATATATAATCATGTCCTGTCGTTTTTTGTTAATGCAATACAGGAAAAAAAATGGTTTATTTCAGACATAGTTGGAAATTGTGATTATTTGTGATTAATCATGATTAATTAATTTGTAAACTGTGATTAATCTGATTAAAAATTGTAATCATTTGACAGCTCTAGTGATAACATGATAAACTACCGCCTCCCACCGTGGACACCGTGACAGGATCTAAACTCAGCACAGCCTGTTTATGAGTCTGATCGGCTTAAAGCAAAGTGGAGAGAATCAAAGTTTCATTCAGGTGGTTCAGAGTTGGAGGAGTCCAGACGCAGGACGTCACGTCTTTCATCTTGTATAAATTCATTCATTATCATTCAGGATGTGTGAAATGTTCTCCACGTATGCAGATGATGGTGTAATATATGTGAGTGGACCCCACCCCCACCCCCACCCCCACCCCACACACACATACTGTAAGATCGACTGATGTGTTTGAAAGTTTACAGTTTCTAAACTTTTTTTTTTTTTTTTGCTCTTTGTGTTTTCGTACTTCAGGCGACGTATTCGCCGTACCGAGATCGCATCCCGCTGCAGATTGTCCGGGCGGAAGTAGAGCTTTCTGCTGAGGAGAGGGCCTACCTCACTGCTGTGGAGAAAGGTAGCGCGCACACACACACACACACACACACACACACACACACACACACACACACACACACACACTGACACACACACTCACCTGTTAAGCGATGCTGAGCTGATGGGAGGTGACAGTGGAACAGCTGGACGGCGGAGTGGAGCTGCAGCCGCCGGTTCACAGGTGTCGCCTCTACGGCTCACGCTCCAGCGGACGGTCGCTCCATCAGAATGTCCTTGGATCAGAAAAGTGTGGCGGTCACACACGCACACACTCCGGCAGGATGAACAGGGCCGGACGAGCCAGAGAATGTGGTGGGTTGTTCCTTCATGTTTACCTCCAGCTGATGGTGCTCTCCCTGCAGGTGACTATGCGGGAGTCAAACACGCGCTCCGCGAGGCGGAGGTCTACTACAACATGGACGTGAACTGCCTGGACCCGCTGGGCCGCAGCGCGCTGCTCATCGCCATCGAGAACGAGAACCTGGAGATCATGGAGCTGCTGCTGGACCACGGCATCCACACGGGCGACGCGCTGCTCTACGCCATCCGCAAGGAGGTGGTGGGCGCCGTGGAGCTGCTGCTGTCGCACCGCCGGCCCAGCGGCGAGAAGCAGGTGCGGGCCGACGCCGATCTACGCCGATCTACGCCGCGCCGCGATGAGCTGAGCCGTGCAGCCATCGATTGAAACGCTGCCGAGGGCAGGAAAATGAAACGGCTCGTTTTCCAGACGAGCTGTGAAACAGGATTTGCAGACAGACAGTGTGTTCGTCTGCGTGTGTGTGTGTGTGTGTGTGTGTGTGTGCGTGTGTGTGCGTGTGTGAGGTTGAATTAAAGAGCGTCTTACAGCACGTGTTGCACAGCCCTCTTCCAGGGTAGGTGTTCAGGGACACTGAGGAGAGATTTAAAGTCATTTAGGAGTCGTAGAGCTGCGACTCTTCCCCGTTTAATCCCTCCAGTCGTCCTTTTATGAAGCCGAATTCCTCAGATTGCTTCTCTAAATATAGATTTTTCTCTTCTTCCTTTCACACTGTGAGATTATCTGCAGAGTGAGGGGGCGTCTTCTCACTCTTCGCCTTTATTATACAAGACATCTTGATTAAAAAACAGGAAAATGCAAAGTTTAAAGAGGATATTTAGGCTCTGTTCAGGTGGAAATTGAACTTTTTTGTTCAGCTCCAGCTGTTTTGAGTCACGGTTGCTCTACACTGAGAAAAATACATTTGAGAAGAATAAATCTTAACTTTAATTGGCAAAGTGTTTACTCTTCGATGATTATTTAGTGATATCTCATTTAAAAGAAAAGTTTCCCAGAGTAACTTGGAACATAGATGTGTCTGAAATCTGAGGTCCAGAGAGCGGGATGAGATGAGGAAGACTCTTCTGCTTCTTCTTCTTCTTCTTCTTCTTTTCTTCTTCTTCTTCTTTTCTTCTTCTTCTTCTTCTCCTTCTTCTCCTTCTTCTTCTACTACGTCCAATCTTGGACCATCTCCGGCTGCCAGTGTGCTGGTTGCCATGGTAACCGAGCCTTGGCCGGAGCGGAGGATTGTGGGAAGGTTTTGGTTTGCTCTCATCGGTTGGACGAGGATGTGAAGCGAATGTGTTGTTGCAGCGTTTCTGTTCCTCGGTAGATTTTCATCTCGCACGGCGGAGAAGAGTTTAAGATCAGATCTTCCTTTTTATCTGCCAATTAGTGCTTCTTATCCGAAGGGGTGTGTGTGTGTGTGTGTGTGTGTGGGTGTGTGTGGGTGTGTGTGTGTGTGTGTGTGTTGGACTTCCATGACAGCTGTTCTCACTCCTTGCTCTCACTGCAGGAGGAAAGAGGAGAGATGAGATGAAGTAAATTTTAAGACGAGGAGGAGGAGGAGGAGGAGGTGTGGACTGACTTTTACCTCGCAGGAGAACCAAATCGTTCCTCTCGCCCTCCTCCTCTTCCTCATCTTCCTCCTTTACTTATATATTCAGCTCTGTCTGAATTGAAAATTGTGTCTAATAACCTAAAAATTCTTCACCAATTTCTATACAAAAAGGAGAAAAAAATCCATTGTGAATATTTTATTGGCTCAAAAAAACTAAATGGAAATATGAAACATTTTCGATATTGATTTAAGTGATTAAATGGTCAATTGAAGTGTGTATCTGACCCATTTTGTTCCTTACAAAATCAGGACTGTGTAATTTTCTTGGAAAACCACCTCGTTAGTTAGTAGACCTGGCTAGTCTTCCATTTGGAAGCGTTTCGTCTCCCGTTCAGATCGGACGGACACTGACAGTTCTGTCTCTGTCAGGTTCCCTCGCTGATGATGGACAGTCAGTTCTCAGAGTTCACGCCGGACATCACGCCCATCATGCTCGCCGCTCACACCAACAACTACGAGATCATTAAGCTGCTCGTCCAGCGGAAGGTGAGCTGCGAGCCAGCCTGGCTTTCTGAAGGAATCTTGCTTCTTCTGCCTTTTAATGGATAAAATAATGTTTTACTCATGTTTAGTTCTGACTGTGTTTTGCAGGTTACCATCCCAAGACCACACCAGATACGATGTGACTGTGTCGAGTGTGTATCCAGTTCAGAAGTGAGTACATTCACTTAGTAGGCTCTATAATCTGGATGTTAGAGGAGGAAGATGCTCTATAATCTGGGTGCTAATGTCATGGCAGATCTTTCATGTTGACTTTAGTGGATTTGTGAACAGTATTAATGCTGATAGTTCTCCGTCTCTCTGTAGGTGGACAGCCTTCGACATTCGCGGTCTCGACTCAACATCTACAAAGCGCTGGCCTCGCCGTCGCTCATCGCTCTGTCCAGTGAAGATCCGATCCTCACCGCCTTCAGACTCGGCTGGGAGCTCAAAGAACTCAGCAAGGCGAGGGCGGCCCGCCTAGCTAAAGCTAACCTGATACCACACCTGGGTCTTCTACCAGACAGTCTCATCTGACAGACTCACACTCAGTCATTCAGCTTAGGTTTTCTCCATCTGACGGGTTTTTCCCTGAAATCTGAAGCGCTCCTCCCTCTGCTCTCAGGTGGAGAACGAGTTCCGACAGGAATACGAGGAACTTTCGCAGCAGTGCAAGCGGTTCGCCAAGGACCTGCTGGACCAGGCGCGGAGCTCCAGAGAGCTGGAGACCATCCTGAACCACCGGGACAACGACCAGAGCGAGGAGCTGGACCCGCGGCAGTGCCACGACCTGGCCAAGCTCAAACTGGCCATCAAGTACCACCAGAAGGAGGTAGGCAGTCTGAAACCTGCTCCACTCCTCTCTCCTCCTGTGTTAGCATGTTTCTTCAACGTACCTTTGGCGTGTTTGGATAGTTTTCTTTCGTCTTTGTCAAGTCGGTGATAAAATTCAGTTCAAAAGGTTAAATTCAGCTAGTTGAAAACTCAAACCTCAGTCTGTGTTCTGGTAGCTCTCAGAGTTTGTCGCGCCGTCTCTCTCGCTAGCACTTTGTAACAAAAGTGTGTTTTGGCCTCTTTTTTTTCCCATCTCGTATGTGGAAGGATCCTGATCTTGGCAGCTTTGAGAACTCTTAACGTCTGCAGACTGCAGATGCTCCCACAAATCTGAGCGGTGCTTGTCAGAAACAGAAAACCATGACGGAGCGGAGCGAAAACAGTCAGACGTCTCGGAGCCTTTCAGGGAAATCCAGGATAGTTTGTGGATTTCAGACCGGAGTAAAATTCAGACAGACTATAGAGGGTCTTCCTCTGTGTAACACTAGATAATCCAGAGTATAGAGAATCTTCGTCCATTGATGTAGCATCAGATAATCCTGATACAGCATCTCCCTACACGTAATACTAACATATTGACATGTTGATATTATTATTCAGAAGATTTGGAAGGTTCCGTAAATGAAAAGAAACACTTGATACCAGCGTATGTTCCCTGTTGTCACAGTTTCCAGAGAAAATGGAAGTCTGGGAGCTTGTGATGGAGCGGAGGAGACAGAAAGTCTCTCCGAGAGACGTCTGGTTGGAAGGAGACGCAGACAACGCGCCGCGACATCCACCGACGCTGACAAGCACACAGATGCTACATTAGCCTCCCCAGACGCCCTTTCAGTGCCTGTGTGTTTGTGCTGGTGTGCCACTTCCCGTCTTAATTTGTGTGTGCGGGTCTCGGGAGACGCCTCAGTACGCTTACATAAGCCCCGCAACCTCTTTACCTTCCCCTCCATCTCCCTCATCCCTTCATTAGCCGGCGTTGACTCCCTGTTATTAGCATCACTTAGCTGGCTAGCGCTCTGTTTTCTCCTCTCTCTTCCTCCGTTTGAAGCTCGCCATGGATGACCTGCTTTCAGCCGCTCTTCTGTTCTGTGCCTTTGCTTTGTGTCGGCGTGGAGGTCGGCGTGTCGCCGACCGAAACCAGCTCTCACTGACGGTTACGTAAAGCTTCCAGACTACCCGCGTCTTTCTGTTTTCTCCTCAAGTGTTAGCATTAGCATTAGCATGGTCACTTTTTTTGACTCCTATGTAAACATCTGCTTGGTTTTTGTTTTTAGAGTAGAGAGGAAAGATCTCACACTGAAGAGACAGTTTGAGTGTTTTCTGAAGTTATTAGCTTTTGCTACCCTGGAGAACTAAAAATCTCTTTTAAATAATCTGGAGTGAACCAATGGTTCATTGACTTTACAGAGTTCTAGGTTTAACTTCACAGCTAACGTTCCGTCAATTAACATATTTACTCAGTGAATACTTAAACCACAAGACCATTTCAGTATTCGAGAACTTTGACTCCAAGAAATCTGACATATTGTAAAAGTCTCACACTCTGAAAGATTCTTAAACTCTGATGCACAGAACCTGCACACATTCCAGAACTCTGATATAGTCTGGAACACTGACACACAGAACATTGATCCATGAAAAGACAATTCATTGAACTGTGAGCCTTTCTAGAACCTTGACACATTGAAGATTCTAGAACTGAAGCATTCTAGAACTTATTCACATAGAACCCTGTGACACAGCGGCACGGCCGACATGACACTTTGACTGTAGAGGTGACAGGTGAGAGCGCATCGCTGTTAGATCCACGCTGGGAACCGTTCTGCACGGAACACACTCTTATTGTGTGTGTGTGTGTGTGTGTGTGTGTGTGTGTGTAAGCACGTCCTCGTCAGCATTCTCCAGTGTGATCAATGCAAATTAGATCTCCGATATACTCTCCATGTCTCTCTGAGATCAATACACACACAGACACACACACACACACACACACACACAGACAGACACACACACACACACACACACACACACACACACACACACACACACACACACACACACACACACACACACACACACACACACAGTCCAGCTCAGCATTCCTCACACTCCTCCCTGGCTCTGCCTTCCTCCTTAATCTTCCTCTCGTTCTCCGCTCCGCTTCGCTCCATCCTGCCTTTTTAACCTTGTCTCCTGGTCTCCGGGGAAACCTCCTCATCCCTCCGACCGCTGTTGTTCTTCCGCTCCGTCTTCTCCTCACGTTCCTTCCTCATATCATTTCCCTGCTTCCTCCTGTTGACTTTTCCACCTCTTCACCCGTCCACCAACCCCTCCCTCCACCAACATCTCACGTTGTCATGACGATGGATCCAAATCACGGCTGAGTAAACAAACCTCATTTGCGTTAGACGTAACAAGTTTTCCATCTATTAAAAGCTTTTCTTGCATGTTGTACACAGAATGAGTGAAATGCTTTAAACCATGTAAACATGGCAAGTTACACCATCTTTCCTGCTCCACGCATCTGTAGAAGATCTGCGAACACCTGAATCTGTGACAGAGGTGAAATACATTCTCCTTTCAGGAAAGAGCCACTTTAACAAGGAAACATTTTGAAAATGATGTCTGTTTCCATGGTAACAGGAGAAACTTTGAATAACAATGTAGTTTTCCATGTTGGTCCACTAGTTGATGCCGTTAGTTTTTGTAGTGAAACCACACACACACACACACACACACACTGCAGAGAACAATACACTCTAAACATTAACAATGAGAGAACATGACATCCATATGGACAGGACACCAGGTTGGATTGATGTTACGGTGACTGTCAACTCTAAAACTACCAAGTCCTGGAGAATCTGGACTAGGACCAGGACCAGGACCAGAGGAAAATGGACTCAGACCAACACCAGGAGAATATGGTCTGAGACCCGGATCGTGACCAGGAGGATATGGGCTGAGACCAGGAGAATATGGACCGGGACCAGGTCCAGGATTCAGGAGAATTTGGACTGGGACCAGGAGACTAGGATGGACTAGGAGTCTTGACACTCTGGAGGAAAGCATTGTTCTCATCTACTGAACATGTGCAGAACAGCTGTTTTGAAATACTGCTTTTTCCTCTATTTCCACGGAGACGGAATCGGAGCATTGTCAAAGAAGTTGTTTTCAGCTCCAGGTCCCGTTGCCGTATAAACAGACGCACAAACGGCTCGGAGCATTTTGTCCTCTTGGTGTCTCGTCGCAGCTCCAGATGTTTTCATGTCTTCAGACTGAACTAAGAAGTGGTCGCTGTATAGAAAACATCTGGAACACTGGAACCAAACGGCGATCCTCCGTCTGTGTGAGCCGCCGTCCCTTCCCACCACTGCTCCTCTTCCTCACTCAAACAGCAGCATGAATAATCCAGCACTCATTTAAAGACTCGGTCTGAAATAACTTCATCACATTCTTTCTTTTTTTTTTTGTTCTTCCTTCCGGCTGCTGAAATATTCAGTGTTCGTATGTTTGGTGTGATGGGACAGAGAGGCTGCTCACTCGGTTTGAGTCCACACACACACACACACACACACACACACTCACACACACAGTGGAACCCGGTGGAGACGGTGCAAGCCGCTGCTCCACCGCGCCGCCTCCTGCCAGGACCTCGCCACGTTAGCAGGGATCATCACAGCTGACCTGGAATAATGAGGGCTGGTATTTAAGAAGGGACTCTGCACGGATCAGCGGCGTTCAGCAGCAACACACACACACACACACACACACACACACACACACACACACACACACACACACACCACAGTGAGAGCTGCCTGGTGTGTGAGTGTAATGATCAGCTGTATCAAAACCTGCAGGGAGACGGGAGGATGGAACACTGCAGCTGGTCTGCTTAGTATCATTAGCATTGGATAAGTGGGAAGAGCAGGTTGTTGTCCCTTCCTATGGTTGGTTGTTCAATCCCCTCATGTAAGAAACTAAAGCTGCTCCTAATATATATCTAGCATTTTTACTCAACATCCTCTTGTCACACTCGGGAATTAAACCTGGGTTCCACAAATTCCAGGTCCAGACGACCTGATGCTTCTTCTGGATTCTCAGAATGAACATAGGTTCGATTTCCATCAGCAGACAGTTTGCGGTCCAAAAGTCCACATGTTTCCACTGCTGGTGAGTCTGGAAAAGATGGAAAAGAGAGACTTTTTTACTATTTCGTCAAACTCCTGTTGACTGGAGGAGGAAGTTTCATCGGCATCATGATGATCCTGAGAGACGTTTTCCTCCATCTGTCCGGTTCGATCCAAGACAGGAGGACAGGAAACGACGCCCAATCTGTGATAAATGAGGAAGGTAATTCCTGAAGTGGGAGAGATGGAGTTATTTAGAGGAGGAGGAAGAGGAGGAGGGAAAACCAGACAGAGAGCCAGTGGGAACATTTACTGGAGATGGAAACAGGAAAAGGTCTTTACTGTGAGATGAGTTACACAAATTTAACTTTGAACTGCCATCAGGTTACACCTGTGTGTGTGTGTGTGTGTGTGTGTGTGTGTGTGTGTGGACGTAATCAGCAATTGAAAATAGGGGCTGTGTGCATATTTGTGTTAACGCAAACACACACACACACACACACACACACACACACACACACACACACACACACACACACACACACACACACACACACACTTTAAGTAGAAGCCACAGAAAGCTCATCAGACTGATGTTTATGGGTTAATATCTCCTCTACTCCTCTTTATTCCTTCCTCAGTCTTTCCTCTAGTTTCTTTATTTCCTCCTTAAGCTCTCCTCCTCCTACTCCTACTCTTCCTTCACCTCCTCCTCCTACTCCTACTCTTCCTTCACCTCCTCCTCCTCCTCCTCCTACTCCTACTCTTCCTTCACCTCCTCCTCCTCCTCCTACTCCTACTCTTCCTTCACCTCCTCCTCCTCCTCCTCCTCCTACTCCTACTCTTCCTTCACCTCCTCCTCCTCCTCCTCCTCCTACTCCTACTCTTCCTTCACCTCCTCCTCCTCCTTCTCTCCTCTCAGGATGGATTGTTTGCCAGCAGTCGTTTCTCATTGTGACCATTTAACCTCAATTTAAACCACAATAAAACCCCTAAAACTTTAATGTGTGTGACAGAGATAGAGTCGTGTGTGTGTGTGTGTGTGTGTGTGTGTGTGTGTGTGTGTGTGTGTGTGTGTGTGTGTGTGTGTGTGTGTGTGTGTGTGTGTGTGTCTGTGTGTGTGTGTGTGTGTGTGTGTCTGAATCATTTAAGTGTCTTTTTCCGGCTGCGGGCCTGTGATACCTGCAGTCTCTGCTAAATTATACATCAACAGCCGCCTCAATAATGAATGAATTGTGTGTGTTTGTGTGCCGACATGTGCCTACTCAAGTGTGTGTGACCATATTTGATTGCATCTTTGTGTGTGTGTGTGTGTGTGTGTGTGTGTGTGTGTGTGTGTGTGTCCGTGTGCGTTCAATAGACGACTGCAGCCGCTGAATAATATATTGACCTTTATTCATGTTTTATTCACCACATCCAAATGAATTATTGCTTTAATTAATCTATCAACACGTGTCTTCAATTAGGGAATCACACACACACACACACACACACACACACACACACACACACACACACACACACACACACACACACACACACACACAAAATAAATCCACACAGAAATAGACACAGGAATACGTCAGCACATGCACACACAAAAATGCAAATACAAACACATGTATATGCATGCACGTACACAGACACTCACACAACTGATACTGATTTCACACTCCCACAAAAATACAGACATATGCATGCATGCGTATGCACACACAAATTATATCTGATAACATACACACACGCAAGCACACACAATACACAACTACAGAAAGTGCACATGCATATGCACACACGCACACAAACATTATAACATACAGACACACTTGTGCACACACACGCTCAAACAATAATTTAAAGAAGCTTTTCTAAAGGCAGAATCTCTCAAATGTTTTTTTTTTTTGAGGCAGGGTTCTCTGGTAAAATCTGTTAAAACTGTCATATAGTTAATTTTCATATTCGATTTTGAAGCTTTTCCATGTTTTCACTCTTCTCAAACAGCTTGGAGTATTGAGAAGTTCTTATTCTTTAATATTAATGAGAATGACAACAAAACTCAAGAGGACATATTATGACTTTATTTTGCTTTTAACAGCTTCAAATACTCATTTCCAGTCATATATCTATTTTCAGGACCGTATGGGTTTTTTCTTCAGTCGATTGATTTGACTATTGATGAACGAATTAGTGTCACCGGTGCAGTTCTTTTTTTCAACCCATTCCATTGGTTCTTTGTGTTTGTTTTCCGTCTTTTAATTGCCTTCAGAAACCCACAACCAATGGCCAGTCAGTGGTTCCCAGTATCAGGAAGGAAGACAGTTCTGCTACATTCAGTGTGTCTGATGGTTCGAAAGAGGAACAGAGTACAAATCCACGTTTTCAGAGGTGAAGAAAATAGAAAATGCAATATTAAGCCAAACAATGTAACAATATCTCTGTAGTTAAGCTTGAACAGGGTCAATAATACTTCATTTGACTTAACCCCTTAAGCTCAGACGGGCCGGTCAACTTCTCCCGATGCATTTATTAATTATTTTGCATATTCCACAGACGTACTATGTACCGTTAGAAAGCTGATATTCTCATGAATCCGCTGGTATAAACCATTTTCAGATGTGATTACCACAGCGGGTAATATAAACACATTTGTCCAACATACAGCAAATTAAGTAAACAGCGCAACTCACCTTTGGAGGCTCATAACTGATCACAGACGATCCATAATCCAGATAATCCAGCAAAAACTGCCACAGTACAAGCGTATGCATCCAGGCAAAGCTAGAAAGTATAGCCTTTTGTCCAAAACATGTCTTGAAATAAGCAAATAATCCAGAATTAGACGCGCCACCGCGCGCGCACGCGGCGCGTCTCTCCGCGTGCGCGTCCGATAATAATCCATTTTTTTATCAGATAAAAACATCCAGACGTCTCTCCCTCACTCTGAGGATATCCAATATGGCGACTGATCGGTTTCCGTTGCTTATTCGTCATATTTCAACCAATCAAGTGACTCATCCCGCCCTCCGATGGCTAACCAGCCAACCGCTGCCGAAAATGATGGTCCACGTCATCGGTCGTCATCACTCGTAATCAACGTATTCTGAGCCAATCACGTCGGTAGAAACGTTTGACTGACAGGGCTGGTAGCCAATGAGCTTGCTGAATGGCTGGCTGGCCCGCTAGCGGGGTTTTGTGACTTCTCAGATATCTGCTGAGGGATGCACCTGCTGTCTGTCCCTGCTCCTCTCAGTCTGAGGGCCTTATCCCACACTGAAGCCTATCTGAAGTGATTTTTTGAGTACTTTATGAGTTTTTGGAGTGAAAATAATGTAAAAATGGGCCAAAAACCAACATATACCATTGTACAGAGGGCATCCAGAGGGTATACAGAGGATGTCCAAAATTGACCCCGCCCGGGCATAGGAGTACAAATACATGTGTGAAACACTCATTTCTTGTAGTACTGCTCTGACATTTTGACCTGAACTATGTAAGACCCCAGGCTTTAGCAAAATTGTGTTTTCAAGGTCGCACAGTGCTTCCAGACTTATTTCCAGGTGTTTTAAGAGGGAAAAAATTCAGGCGAGAATGAAATTCATCCTAATTCAGTGTGCTGCAACATAAATAAATCTGTGGCAGTAGCACCTAGAGTAATTCTGACTGCACTGGGTGAAAATACAGGTTGTCAGCTTTCAAATGAGACCCCAACCATGCATGTACTCCAAACAGTTCAAGAACAGCATTCAGTTTACTTTGGGTACGTCTTTAGTTGAACTTTTAGGCGAAAATGGCCCCGAGCTTAAAGGGTTAATATGTCTGACTGATGCTCTCATTAACAAGCTTTTTCCATCACTGATCAGTTTTCAATGCTAACAGTTGCTAAAGTTTAGCACTCGGTCTTTCACATATCGCTGGGTCCCTCAAAACTCCGTCTGAAGACGTCTGATCTGACCCAGCGTGTCCGTTCGGCATTTTCTCTCCTCTTCCTCAGAACAAACTTGCTCATCTGCTCTGTTTCTGCTCCTGCTCGGCCCGATCCGCCTACCTTGGCTGTGCATGCTCTCCGCCATCCAAACACCGCGGCGCCGCGCTCCGCCGCCGAACGGAGCGGAGTCAAATTGAATTAGGAGAGTGAAGCGAGTGGGCGGGGAACAAAGAGGAGACGGAGAGGAAATAAAAGGGACGGAAAAGACACAAAAGAGAGCGAGAGAGCTCGCCGATGAGGGAGTGAAAATAATAAAGCATCAGATGGAAGGGATTAGCGGGAGGAGAGGCCAGAGGAGCACTTTCAATATTTGCGTGTAAATCAGCGATGTGCGCGCCGACAAACTCAATCACTGTTAGCATGACGCTGGAGCACTCTGTACTTTTCTCTTCTTTATTTTTCTTTTTCTCATTTCCCCCACCGGTGAGGGGCAGATTACATCAGGCGGCACCGAAATTGAATCAGCCGGCGCTACGTAGCGTAACGCACGGCGCTCCGCTTCCACAGCGCCGTAGTCGAGCCAGATTACCCTCAAATTGAATTGGCTGGGAAGTAGCTTTGGGTAGAAGATTGTCTTTTAATGTCGGGATGAGAATGAAGAGGAGCGATCGGGGAAATTGGAGAGGATGAGATACCGCAGCTGGTTAGCTTAGCATCATCCGTGTTAGCTACACGGAGAGAGCGGGTTGTTTTCTAATCCTCTCGTCTCTCCAGGACTGTATGTAAGAAACTGGAGCTCCAGCGCTTCTCCAGCATTTTACACTGTGTCCTCCTGACACACTCGGGATTCGAATCCGGGTTCCACAAACTCAAAGCCATGGCACTACTTTATCCACTGTACACGTAGAAATATCTAAAATGCTGAAGTAAAACTACTTTAGTTTTTGTAATTAAGTCGAGATCAGCAGAGATAACGTTGATGATCGTCTGCATATTGTCTGATTCCAGGTGTGATGTATGATTGGTTTTATTTCATTTTCAGTTTTTTTCTATTCTTTTTCCCATTTAAAATTTTAAATCTTGTACAGTGTTTATAGAAGTATAGATTTCTTGACTTTCTTATTAGTGCTTTCAGAAAACTTTTTCACCAACAGCGTTTCAAGTTAAGATGAATTTCAGAAAGGTGTTTTTGATTCAATGACATCATTTGAGGACGTCACTTTGCGGTGTAGTTAGCATGCCAGGCCTCGAGTTGGCGATGTTGGTCTTTTTAGTAATGGAACCACTTTGCCATGAACCATGAATAACATATTAAATTTCAAAAAGTTCTGCTCTGGAAGCCATTTTCAAAAAGTTGCACTTTCAGTTTCTTCGATCGCCGTCGCCATGTCAACTGACCCCAAAGCACAACAAAAGTTACATCTTTACTTTGCAGTTTCATCTTTTTTCAAAAATTTATTTTATTCATTTATTTTTTGCACTTATTTTGGGTATTGTATTTATTTACTTTTTTAGCCATTTTAGCATTTTTTGTTTGTTTTTTCATATTAGCTTTTTAAGCTTTTTCAAATTTTTTTAAATGGTTGCTCTACATTTTTTCTATCTGCTTCCAGAAGGTAAGAGTCTTTTAATTAAAAAAAGGGAAAGATAAAGAAAAATCGTACAATGTGCAGATAAACTATCAGTAAACTATTCCAGCAGGACTACAGAGCAACGTGTTGCTCCAGACCTGCAGGTTTCAGACCCCTGAAGGCGTCGCGGTGATTCTTGCGTTGCTCAACCTGCCGGAGCATCACTGACTCACGGGGCCCGCGGCGCGCTTTTGTTCGGGAGGTTAGCATGAATCATCAGATCTCACCGGGAGCTTAACACCAAGCTGTTTCTCTGTGACGAGTCCTGTTTTCCACTCGGGTAACTTCCTGGTCTTGTTCTGAACTCCCATGAGCCTCTGCTGCATGGCCGGCCGCGTTCGTCAACAAACCCGCCACCTCACTGCTCTCACCGCGATTTCTGTCCCCACTGCTGCAGTTCTGAAGGAATTAAGACATTTATCTCAGCTTGTTTAACTCTCCAGAGATAATTCACAGCTAATATCCGTGTGTGTGTTTATCCATTGATTTTATAAATGTCACTTGAAACTGAGTGGGCCGCCGCGCTCATGGTATATTTTGTTCTTCTTCTTGTTGTTGGTGAATGTGCAGCTGTGTGGGCGACGAGACTTTTTATCTGTTTAGCTCATTTCTTTTATTTTGTTTATTTACCCCACTGTCTGCGCTCGAGCGTCCGAAGCGGCGGAAGGTGTTAGAGAGAGCAGACGACGGAAGTGAAGCCGTTTTCACAGCGATCTGCTGCCGAAGGAACAAAGTTAATCACCAAACATTAATAATATATCTGTATAAGCATAAATATATGCATAGACGGAGAAAGAAAAACAGGTGAAAATGTTACAATGATGTCTTGCTAGCAATAAGTTAACTGGCCTGCATCAATCTCTCTCGATGGATAAATTTCAGATTAGTTGATGACTTGTTTTCAATAAGTTTTTGATCATATCAACACCAACAATTGACATGCAGTTGTTTAAATACATTTGTGACTAGTTAAAAAGATATTTCAGACACATTAGCGACTAGTTAAAGAGACATTTTTGGCGGATTTAACACTATTTGCAAAAGTGATTCAGACAGTTTAAAGAGTAGTTAAACATATTTTCAGACTTAGTTAAAACTAGTTAAGTTAAAGAGATGTTTGAGACTCATTAAATACTAGTTAAAAATGTGTTTCGGACATAGTTAAACAAGTAGTTAAAGAGGACAGAAACACTAGTTAAAGAGGCGTTTTGGACACATTAAAGACTAGTTGAAGAGACATTTCAGACAGAAAGACCAGTTAAAAATGTGTTTCATACACATTAAAAACTCATTAAAGATGCATTTCGGACATGTAAGTTTCTCTTTCAGACTAAGGAAGTTTTTCAGACAGACTAAAGACCAGTTAAAGAGGCGTTTCGGACACATTTAAGGTGTCCTTTTCTCTTAATTATGGTCACATTTGTAATGAAGACAGAAGACCATCATCAAAGCAGGTCAAAAGGGCATTCTAAAATCCTTCCTGTCTCAGAAGAAAGCAAAATACTTCTGAGCCAACTAAAGTCATGATGAACTGAAGTTAAAGAAGTGGAAGTTTGAACTCTCAGCTCTTTCTCCTTGTTTTGTCTTTATAATTAGTAAAACCATCTTTGTGTTTCCTGCTGTGTAAAAAAATCCACTGATTTCATTGTGACACCTTCAGGTTGAACCTCTGACTTTTGATCCTTGTGGCCAAAAACCGCGGCCGATTGTTGCCGGGGAGCTTTTTCAGACGATGACATCACCGCGTCGCCCCGCCCGCCCACCGCCGGCTCCCTCGCCGGATGCGGACCGTATTTTTATCTGGATCATTTGTGCAGCTGCCGGCTGATCCTCGCTGACCGCCGGTGATGGAACTCGCCGCCCACCGGCCCGGCTCCCGCTTACGTAACGGACGCTGATTCACGGCCCGCTGGTTCGCCGGGTGTGTGTCCGTTGGCGGCGGTCTGTGTGTGTGTGTGTGTGTGTGTGTGTGTCTGATTGGAGTTTTGAAAGTGTGACGCCGGTGTTTGTTTACCAGCGCGACCACGGAGCAGATCCACTCCCTCATCAGCATCCCGCCGCCATGGCAACAGGAAACCAAGCTGGAGCCTGGCAAGCGAGGGATGAGCAGAGAGAGAGAAATGGAGAAGAGGAGGAGGAGGAGGAAGGGCGAAATGAAGGGAAAGAACAGTAACGCTGAAGGAAAGAACAGTTTTTATATTTATTGTTCTTCGAGATATTCTACAACACTGGTTGGATTGATCCCAGAGCACGTTTTCAATATTCAAGAGACAGTTTTGGCTCATAATCTAGACAGGTTTTAGATCTATCCTGGTGTAGTTTGGGGATATATTCCGCAGTAATGTTTAGAGATATACTACAGTATTCTCTCTATTCTCGTTTAGATATATCCCTGCAATTTTTTTTCACTTTTTTGATACATTGTCAAGGATTTCTTGAAGATGTTCTGGAGTAGTTGTTGAATCAATTCTACAGTGGCTTTGGCATCTATTGTTGAGTAGTTTTTGATAAAGTGAAGCATAGTTAAAAACACTTACAGACAGATCTGTTTCTGAAGGCATTCTAGACCCTCTAATCAACGTGGTCTTGGCAGTAACATATACTGTCTATATGATTTCTTATCGCTTTGTTTTTTTTGTTTGTTTTCTTTTTTAATGTATTGTGCTGTGCTTTGATTTTTTTTTCTTTTACCACTGTGAAGCACTTTGTGACGGCTGTTCTGGGAAAAGTGCTATATAAATAAATTTGACTTACTTATTTACTTACTTACTTACTAATTTTTTGAGATATATTGTACAGTAATTCTTAGATATGTTTATACTAGTTTTTGGATTTTTTCTCAAGTAATTTTTGGATACATTGAAAAGGTTTGTTATTCTTTTGTTTTCATCTACTGTAGATCAGATTGTGGATCTATTCTAGAATACCTTTGGGATCTATTCCAGAGCAGCTTTTTGGAAAGATGCATAAAGTTTATATATATATATTTACTTCCATTGGAGGTTTTACATATATTTTATATTTTTATGTAATTATATTTTTAATTATTTAATAATTATATTTTTCACGTTTTTTCATCTATTCTACAGTAGTTTTTGGATAAATGTGAATAGTTTTGGGATACATTGATTTAGTTTACTATCTTTTCTATTGTACTTTTTGGATGTATTCAAGCATGTTTTTTGTCATTATTTTGTCATTGTACAATATTTAAGAGATGTTGTAGAGTAGCTTTTTGATCGTTTGTAGTGCACTTTTGAATTTATTCTGCCATCATTTTTTGATGTATTGTAGATATATTCTAATATTTTTTAGAATAGAGCCGATATGTTCTAGACTTGTTTTTGGATATATTTGAGATGTTTTGGACATACCCCATGTAGGTTCTGCATGGTTCTACAGTAGCTTTTGGAGTCGTGTTCATGTGTCTCTTTTTTGACTTGTTCTAGAGTGTGTTTTGGACATATTGTGGTTTTATTTTTGACATACTGTGAAATAGATTTTGGACATATCCTGGAGTATTTTGGGATAAGATTAAGTCATGTTCAGATATTATAAGTCTAGAATATTTTGGATCTATTCCAGAGCAGTTTTTGAACATATTTTCGATACATTTTGGATTTATTTGATTACTTTTTGACCATACTTTACACAGGTTTATGACTCCTGTGTTTAAATTTGCTCAAGGATAAAAGTGAATATTAAAAACTATGAAGTTTTTATGTAATTTACCTCTCCCAGCCCACCTTCAGAGCCTTCAGGGCCCTCCAGTGGGCCGCAGCCCACACTTTGGGAATCACTGGTCCAGAGGAATCAGTGCCTCCACAGGTCAGAGAGACATACCTGACTCAGGATCAGGTGTAATTTTACGCCTGTAAGTCTCTCATGTTAGATTTTCAGAAAGACGAAGACAAATTTTTGAATCCAGTCTAAAGCAGGAGGCCTCGCAGAAGGACCCCGAGGCCCCGCTGGCAGCGGCGGCGGCGGCGGTGGGAATCCAGATCGAAGGAGATGAGACGGAGACGCAGTCCCACACAGAGAGCCGGGAGGCGGCGAAGGACGGGTCCAGATGAAATGCGCCAGGATCAATTATTTATGAAACAAGCACCCACACTGGTAGGGAAACAAGGAAGTGTGGAAATGTGCAGCCATCACCAACTGTTCAGCTGTCAGATCGGAGCCGAGTATCACGGCTGACTGACAGATTCAGGTGGCGACCCGACCGCCGCGCTTGGCTGTTTGCCTTTTTAAGCTTTTAGCTAAATGTTTGCTCCAGAACACTTTGTGTGTCCTTGTGCGAAGGTGGAAAAAAAACCCAGTTTATTTAGTTGATTTATTTAATGGGATGTTTGTTTAAAGAGGAAAAAAAAAAAAAAATAGAAAACTCGTGAACGAGGACGTCTTTCAACCCAACCAATCACCCGTGACATGGAGAGGAAAAAGGAAAAGAGGCCTTTGCAGTTTTTAAACGGGTTGTTGACGAATCGGAGGGAGGAAGAGAAGAAAGAGCGTCTCGCCGGGGACTCGGAGGGCTGACGGGGACAAACGGAGCTTGGTGTAACGCCAGCCGTCCGCCGTAATGAGATGTAAATGGGAGCGACCCCGACAGCAGAGCCGGCGGCGGCGGAGGCAACCTTTAGTCTGCGGCGGCGGCGCTCGCAGGACGACGGAATCCTTTCTTATTAAGCCGTGCGAGGCCTTTCTGCGCTGATATCTCAACCTTTACGCGGATAAACAGAAACAAGGAGCATTTCTATGGAGTCCTTCAGACACAGCGAACCGTAATGCACCATAACGATGTAGGAAATGTCAAATGGCGAAAACCTGAACTGACTTTTTATCGCAGAGGGACGTGTTCAGAGATGAAAGTGTCCACAGAGTTTCCAGAGATAGAAGGAGCAGAAACAAAATGTTCCTACAAATGAATATGACTCTTGTGTTATCTGAGTTTTAAACATTAATGTAGAATCAGAACATTTAGAGGAAAATTAAAGCTTTTAACAAGAAAATCTGACAAGTGATTGAAGGCTTGACAGCTTTTCTAGAGATGTGAGGAGCAGAAATACACACATAGAAACAGATATATGGAAAAAATGATTACAAGATTTCAGCATCTGCAGCTCCCTCTGCTATTTCCATAGAATTGGACAAAGATCATTTTCAACAAGTTGTTTAAGGTTTAAATACCTCATTTAATTTTCATCCTGCCTGATTTGATTTTTAACTTTTCTGTGTATTTTGTCTTTTTTATACTAATGCTGAAAGGAATCCTAATCTTTGATTGTTAAAGTATTTCCATTTTTTCCGGTTCTATTCCATCCCGTTCTGTTCCTTTCCATTCCATTCCTATTTCATTCTTTTCTATCTATTCTATTTCCCCCCATTTCCACGGAAATGGGGAAATGTTCCCTCTTCAGTGGCATGAAGAGGGAACATTTCCCCATTTCCGTGGAAATGGGGAAATGTTCCCTCTTCAATGGCATCATTCTCATGTAAAAACCGAAGGAAAGTTTTGCGTTCTCTCTGGTAAACACTGTCCTGGAAACGAGGATGAAGTGTTAAGAGGATGAACGAGGTGTTTGGTGTGTTTTCACCCTGATACTGTGTGTCGTTGATCCACCGGTGGTCTGAGACGGCGATCGGAATAATGCAGCAGAAGGCGAGATGAAGGAAACCCCCCGAAGTGTCTTTGGAAGGTTACAGTTTCTCACCACCGCCGAGATGACGCGCGATCGACTTTCAAAGCGACTTTTGTCCGAAGTGCTGAGCTCTCCGCCGCCGGAGAGTCGCTTCATGCCTCCGTTTCTTCTCCTCTTTAATCCCTCCTCAGAGAAGTCATACTGCCGCTCTCTCTCTCTCCCCTCCCTTTGCCTTTCAGTTCGTGGCTCAGCCGAACTGCCAGCAGCTGCTGGCCACGCTGTGGTACGACGGCTTCCCGGGCTGGAGGCGGCGCCACTGGGTGGTCAAGCTGGTCACCTGCTTCATCATCGGACTGCTGTTCCCCGTCTTCTCTCTGGTGAGGAACAAAGGAAGGGCCTCCGTCTCCTCCACGCACTCGTTCTGGTTTTTTTGTTTTGTTTTCCGGGAAGCAATTAAAGCTGACTCTTTGTTTATTGGCTGTCGGAGCTGTTGCCAGGAAACGAGAGCAGGACAACAACACTCGACCTGAAAAGCAAACAATGAGAAGAGGCAGCGCTGCCGAAACGGCGGTTTGTAGGAGCACTGAGCGGCAGGCCAGACCAGACCTGAGGATTTAGTGTGGTCGCTGCAGAAATACACACTGCAGCTGATGAGAAACTTAGTGGAGGAAGATGCTCCGTAATCTGGATGTTAGAGGAGGAAGATGCTCTATAATCTGGATGTTAAAGGAGGAAGATGCTCTATAATCTGGACGTTAGAGGAGGAAGATGCTCTATAATCTGGACGTTAGAGGAGGAAGATGCTCTATAATCTGGACGTTAGAGGAGGAAGATGCTCTATAACAGTGGTCGGCAATTAGCGGCCCGCGGGCCAAATGTGGCCCGCCGAACCGTCCAATCCAGCCCGCCAGAGGATTCCAACACGCGCGCGCACAAACGCACACATGAACACATGTACGCATGCACGCATTACCCCAGGCCCTGGAGCGGACACACGCACCCCGAATTGACGGTTCCCCCCCCCCCGGTCTGTGGGTGCATGCCTCCGTCGCCGCCACCTGACACACACACAACGACGCACAATACCATATCCAATAAATTTGATAGAAGACAAATGAAGGTTGTAGTGATTATGGTGACACTGCAGTGAATCCCCGTGGTGGTATTATGTTTTTTTTTGTTTTTTTTTTGTTTTTTTTTGTGGTATTTGTCTTCACTGTTGCAGCGTCTTGTAAATTGTAGACGGTCCCTTAACCCCGCAGCACTACCGGCTGCTTATAGAAATCAATATTGTTTCTGCTGCTTGATAGACACATACTTTTAATAAAAATGAGCTTGTAGCATGTAGTCCACCTCACAACGATGGGATGCAGCGCCCTTGTATGTTACTGATGTTTTGTTAAAGAGTTATTGAGACCAAAAGTCCGTATCTGTCAATATGCTGCTAACTTTACTGGACTGTTCAAGTATATGAATGATATAACTAATTCGTGGGAACAAAATAGTAATTTGTGCGCACAATTTATTATTTTGTGGCCACAATTTAATTTTTTTTTTTTTTTTTTTTTTTATTTACCATGTCATGTCCGGGGATCCGTAAGTAATAGCTGGATAGTCTAGCAAATCTTTATGCTTTAAAGTTATGCAAAGTGAACACGAACTCTTCTTTTAAACGTGGTTGTGGTTTATCAGACCACTCTGGACCACATGGGGGCGCTTTGAGTCACAGACATCTAAGAACTTTGATACAAACCAGAAGTAACGACTCAATACTGACACCTGAAGGACAACAGTGGAACTGCTGAACCTGAAATATGTTGGATTTAATCTTTATTCCTTCTCCTCTTCTTCCTCCTCCTCCTCCTCTTCTTCTTCCTCAGATCTACCTGTTGGCTCCTAAGAGTGCTGTGGGACACTTCATCAAGAAGCCCTTCATTAAGTTCATCTGCCACACTGCCTCCTACCTGACCTTCCTCTTCCTGCTGCTGCTGGCCTCTCAACACATCGCCCGCACCAACCTGCACATGCAGGGGCCTCCGCCCACCATCGTAGAGTGGATGATCCTGCCCTGGGTCCTCGGTGGGTCTCGAGTCTGAATGTTAGCTGAAGTTCCATCAGTTAGTGGGAGGAAGATGCTCTATAATCTGGATTTTAGTAGAGGAAGATGCTCTATAATCTGAGAAGGAAGCTTTCGGCTCTCAACGTCTTTTCATGAGCGATTATTGATTTCACTCATAAATCAATGAACTGTATGTTGCGTTTTAGTAGAAATCTCTCACAGTTCACTCAAAAACCAAAAAACTGCTGGTTCTTCTAAATCTTCAGAACCAAACGGACTCCAGCTGATGACTCTGTGTTTGATGAAGTGAGTCTTGCTTCCGTTCCGGCGGACCGTTCTGAATGAGTCAGCGTCCAGCGAGCGACCAGGACGTCTGCTCCACATTTCAGTCAATCCCTCCGGAATATTCAGACATAGATAGAAAAAAGGCACTTGTGTGTTTTTGATTGCTTGTCTTGAAGACCCTCCCTGCCCTCGAGTGTGTGTGTGTGTGTGTGTGTGTGTGTGTGTGTGTGTGTGTGTGTGTGTGTGTGTGTGTGTGTGTGTGTGTGTGTGTGTGTGTGTGTGTATATGTGTGTGTGTGTGTGTGTGGACGTTAGCATGTGGGCGACTCGGGGTGCTGGTGAGCGTGTGGAGGCGGTGGCTGTGCGTATGTGTGTGTGGGTGTGTGTGTGTGTGTGTGTGTGTGCGGTTACATCTCCGTCTTCTCACATCCAGAATCCTCTGAAAATAAGAAACCGTCTGCTGGTCGTCTCGTTGAAGCCGTTAGTCGCTCGGCGTTTGCTAACAGGAGTTCGTCTTACTGCGAGGACAAGACGTCTTTTCCTCAGGCTGGCCGTTCTGTCTCCATCCACCAGGTGGCAGCAGCGAGTCTCCAGCTGATTTACTGCAACAAAATTAAAAAGGGATGAAGGATCTTGTGGAAATGGAATCGTTTGCGTTGACCGTGTAGCGACTGGATGGAAGCAGTGTTGTTCTAGTTGCTGAAAAATAGTAACTAGTTAGTCTCTAGTTACTTATTTTAAAAAGTAACTCAATTACTTTCACAGTTACAGTTAAAAGTAATGCATTACTGGTAAGAGTAATTTGTGGGTTACTTTATATGAAGAACATTTTTAATGCTCACATCAACGACGTTACCAATTAATTTCAGTGTTACATGGAAAATAATACACTATTGATCAGTTTGACAGTTTTTATTCATTTCCATTCATGTCACTGATCTCTGCTCAGCTTTATGGCCGATAGAAATCAAGCTTTACTCAAGCGCAAAGCCATTTAGACTAATTTATGAAAGGCAGACCAGAACAAACTGAAAATATCACAAGGATTTCTGGAGTAAATAACGCAAAACAAGCTGAATGTATTTGTGACAATGAAAGAATACAAACTACAGTGGCTCAAGAGTCAGATGTTCCTGCACAGCTGAAGTATAAACAACAGCAACAATGTGCAACATAAAAACAAAAAACTTTCTAAAATGAATAAAATCCATTCAAATGATTATTCAAAATCAATTTGGACAAACTTAGCACCAAAACACTGCTGTGGCAGATGAATATAAGTCATATGGATAACAACAAAACAACAACAAAACTAAAACATGCTCCAAAATCGAATCTATAAGCTATTTTCAAACTGACCAATAAACTGACAGTTGCCCGTCAGCAACTTAAGCAAAGTAAACTGTGCGAATTCAGAGTGTAAAACAATCTGTTGTCTATATGCCCATAAGCAATATGTTTCACAACATTTTTTTTCTTTTTTTCCCCTATGGATAAATGTGAACATAATTATCCTAAACAACTAAAAATGCTAGTGCTATTGCTAATTTGAACCCTTTGGGTTGAGTTTTATCTTCCACCCTACAGGTTGTCATGCCTGAGAAGTCGTCGTCTCCCAGATCTTAGTTCAGACATCTTGTTCCTCTTTGGAGAAAGGAGCAGACCGAAAAAGTCTCTCAGCTGGATGCAGTCGCTGCGTTTCATCTCCGAGAAATGTCCTTTATTAGGGATGTCCCGATACAACTTTTTCACTTCCGATACGATAACTGATACTGCAACCTTGAGTTTTGGCCGATACCGATATTGGTCCGGTACGATATCAGCACGAATCATACATACTTTCATTACTTATTTTGCAGTGTGGAATGTTGGAAAAGGCTTGATGAAGTGATGTTACAGAGAGAACAATAGTCAGCAACAGTATTTATGAGAAAAACTGACCCATTTATTATTAACCAATTGGTTACAAAAATTTTAACCTTCAACATTATACCTGCAGGTTTCTACAGTTGAATAAAATAAAAAAATAAATAAATTAGAAGACACTTAAAAATAACCTAAATAACTCCAATGAAAACAAATTATACTTTTAAAGTGCAAACTATTCATGTGCACTTCAGTTATTTTTTACTGTCAGAAGTGCTGGAGCGGAAAATGGACAGCTTAACGGAGCGCTTATATCGGAGATTTTAAATGCAATTCGATAAAATCCGATACTCGTTTTTTGGCTGATATCGGACCGATATCCGATATCAATATCGGATCGGGACACCCCTATCCTTTATTGTGGAAAAGTGTTTGTTTGAGAGGCTCCATCCTGTTTGGGCCGTTCTCCAGTAGGTCCTCAGTTCAGCTCAGTTATCCTCAAAGTAGAAGACGTCCCGCGGGAGTTTGATTCTGGTGTTAGAGACGTGGCCATCCTGGCTGCTTGCTGCACAGAGTCGGGACGAGAGACGAACTCCTGACACTCTGCCGCCAGCGTTCCCTTGAGCATCTCTTTCCTCCCCTGGTCTCTCAACACTGGAGGGGAGGCAGACATTTTGAGCAGAGGAAGTTATCCAAGTCATCACTGTGTCTGAATTTGGTAAGAAAGAAATGAAAAAAAAGCAAAATAATGGAGTCAAAAGTCCTCAAATAAAAGTCGCGGAGGACCAGTTGAGGAATTGTCTCTAATCGCAGTATTGGCAGCGTCTCCACTGGCTGTTCGGCTGATTGAAACTCCTTTAGAGACGGGTTGAAGTGGAACATCACACACCGACGAGAAGGTTTCACACATTTTAAATCATTCTGTGCATTGATCCCCGTACTGCTCATTGACTGACTTCAGGTGTGATAGGGGCGGAGCCTCACAGAACGGTTCAGACTGCAGTGAACCTCGGCGAATGAGGTTGAAGAAGTGTTGAGTCTTCAGTCCAGGTTCACTTCAAAACCATGAAAAAAAAAAAAAAAACGAAACACAGACGTGCTGCAGAGGGGACTGATTAGAAGCAGAATGAGCTGTGAATTATTCAGAGAGAAACCTGACTGTGTTAATGTGTGTGTGTGTGTGTGTGTGTGTGTGTGTGTGTGTGTGTGTGCGGGCCAGGATTCATCTGGGCTGAGATTAAGGAGATGTGGGACGGCGGATTCACAGAGTACATCCACGACTGGTGGAACCTGATGGACTTCGCCATGAACTCGCTGTACCTGGCCACCATCTCCCTGAAGATCGTGGCCTATGTCAAGGTGAGGAGAACGCCGCTCTCCGAACGCTCCGCCAGAACGCAGCGGAACCACGGTCTGAACAAAAAAAAAAACAACAAAATAAAACAACAAAGTTGCAAGATCTCAGAATGTCAGGGTGCTACTTCCTTATTAATGTTTTTATAATTCCTTTAATGGTAATCAGATTTTTTAGATTATTTTTAGTATATCTGATCCTGCTGCAGTGAGGCTGTGGTGCAAACCACTGCAGCACCGTGCCAGGAGTGACTTTTCACCTGAAGCTGGCTCTGCTGGTTATCCAGACTCACATGTTTAAACAGAACCAGAACCTCACACACACACACACACACACACACACACACCAGACGGCAGGGCCATCTGCAGCAGCTATGAGTCAGTGATGGTCGTCCTCCTACGCACGTGCACATGCGTGCACACGCACATCCTGGAAAACATATATACAGACTACACACACACACACATACACACACACACACACACACACAAAATCAATTTTTGTGACGTTCTTGTTTTTTCTGTTTTACTTTAAATATTCAACAAAAGTTAAACTCTCACAGGGAGATGACAATTGCTGGAAGCATGTGTGTGTGTGTGTGTGTGTGTGTGTGTGTGTGTGTACACTGACAGAAGTAGGCTTAACGAAACAGAAGCTCTGTTGGAGTCGTCTAACCTCTGAATTCAGAACGAGGAGGAGCGTTGGGGAGTAATTAGAATAAAATGAATCAAAATTTGGGAAAAAAGAAGAGAAAATATACAGAATGATCAAAATTAGAGGAAGGAAAGAAGACGGCAACAGTCAGGTGAAGACAGGGCAAAGAAGGTGTTTATTATTCAACACTAGGTGAAGCTACAGTGGGAGGACGATGCTCTATAATCCAGATGTTTTTACTTCTTGGGTGATTTGTGACCTTGTGATTAAAAAAATGAACTGCTGCTGTTGTGAATATCTTCCCAGACTCTTTTCTATCATTCACCCTTGTCTCCTCCACCTTTGCCCCTCCCCCCCTCCCCCAGTACAACTCGTCCCGTCCCCGGGAGGAGTGGGAGATGTGGCACCCCACGCTCATCGCCGAGGCTCTCTTCGCCATCGCCAACATCTTCAGCTCGCTCAGACTCATCTCGCTCTTCACCGCCAACTCCCACCTGGGGCCGCTGCAGATCTCGCTGGGCCGGATGCTGCTGGACATCCTCAAGTTCCTCTTCATCTACTGCTTGGTGAGACGCCGGAGACTCGGCAGACGCTTCCTCTGTGCGCGCCGTCCTGTGAAACCATTGACAGTATATAAAAGGTGGATGGAACTTATGTGACGTCCTCCATAGCGTTCTGAAAACTTCCTCAGAATTGTGTTGGAGTTCTGTTTCCAAGATACATCAGTCATCGGAATTACTGATATTTTAAGTTCTCTGTTAAAGCAGAACTATGCAACTTTTGCTCTCGCACTCCCCCTACTGTTCTCCTGTGAAAGCTCACTGTCGTAAACCTTCTCCGCATCACCCCCCCTCCCCCACCCCCGCCCCTGCGTGCAGAGAGTGTCCCACTCCCGTTTCCTTTTTCCCGCTCATCAGACAAATTTTTTTCTGTCTTGTTCATTCTGCCATCCGTTGCTAACACTAGCGAGGGTTTCATTGTTTGTTTTATGCGCTTTTATCCTTGTACTCCCGTATGAGTGCCGTAAAGCAGGTTTGTTCTCGCGAGATGTAGTCGGGTCCGCTCCTCTGAAAGTTGCCAGTGCTGTTTTCAGGACACAGACCACAGGGGGAGGGGAGGGACCGACGAATCACCCTGCCAAGTCTTTGTTTACCCCCACAGAGATTCTGAAGAACATTTATTGAGGTTAAAAAAAAGTTGCATAGTTCTGCTTTAAGTGCTGCAGTTTATAAATATCTATGTAAAAGTCAAATTGTGAACTACTACTAAAGTCAGTTTTAACTCGATTTTCCTTAAAATGCCAAACAATTTTTTTTGTGATTTGTTGGCTAAAACTAATACTAAAGGTCTCATTTTGTTAAATTTCTCACCACATACTGTACATCACATATTCAGTAAACTGTTTTATAGAGCATGCAATAACCACACTGAAAAACATATTTATACTAAATCAGCCAAAAAATGCCCAAAGCTCAAACTTTTTTAAAAAACTTTGTTGTTCTTTTGGTGCCAAGTCTACTTGATGAAGTTGCTGATATTTTAACAACCCAAACAACTTGTGCCAAAAATGACTCCAATCTAAACATAAAGTGAATTTTAATACAATTTTCTGCTGCGAAATACAGTGAAACGTTCAAAAAGTACATTACAGACAGCTTAGTTTTAAGGTTAGCATAGTAGCTAGCAGCATTTGTCCGTCTCAGCTCAGGTCTCAGTGTCCAGATTTTTCCAATGCTCTACTGAAATTTGTTTAAAAATGTTTTTTTTTTTCTTCTTCGGGCTGGTTTTGGTCCACCGGCCTGATATTTAAAACGCCTGGATTAGAGGACAGATCTCAACAAGGGGCTGTTAGCATAGAAGCTATCAAGGACGACTTGGTTTCCGAGCGTTAATTCCTCTCCGTTGGCTGATCGTGCTCCATCTCTGGCGGCGATGAAAGCGCGTCGTCAGCGTTGGAGAAGGACATTAACGGGACGACTTCATTACATCCCCGACTCATTAACTCCTCCTCGGGGAGCTCCTCGCCCAAAACACAATCCGCCTGTGGATTGCTTCCCTCCCCGAAGTCTTAAATCCAATCCCAGCGAGCCCTGAGGCAAGCACCTTCACCACCGGATCACTTTTACGTAACGGCCGCTCGAGATCAAAGAGTGTCAAAGAAAAAGAGGAGTCGGCCATTCCTCGGCCGTCAGGATCTGGTAACCTGATACCCTGACGGCAGAATTACCTGATGGCGTCTCTCTGCTCATCGTAGGTCCTGCTGGCATTCGCTAACGGCCTCAACCAGCTGTACTTCTATTACGAGACGACGGCGTCAGAAGAGCCCAACAACTGCAAAGGCATTCGCTGCGAGAGGCAGAACAACGCCTTCTCTACGTGAGTTCCTCCTCCTCCTCCACCCACCACCCACCATCCACCCTACACCACTCCAGAATGTCAATATTTCACTGACATTCAGTCAACTTTGGGCTCCATGTCCCACATTCTTTGGATTATTTGGTCCTTCTTATGTTATTAAGCCTCAGACCTTTGGGATATTTGGGTTTGCTCTACTGCACAACTCTCTAGAAACAGTTTTCAAAATATTATCAGTATGAAACATTTTAAATGCAAACATTAGCACATGATGTATCAAAAAGATATACAGTATAGAGAGAGAGAACTTATTTAAAGGCTTTCAAATCGATTGACCCATCATTTTTGTCCTTGTTTCACGTTAACGCTTAAAGTTTTGAAGATGACGTCCATTTCCACAGAAATGCCAGGCCACAGGGCGCTGTTGTTTCTTAGTCTCCAGTTGGTTCAGAGTCAAAATGAGACTTGATTTATTGTCAAGAAGTAGTAGCTCCCGGAAAACATTGCAAAACAAAAAACAGTGCAAAGACATAAATATGAAAAATGTTGAAGACTGTAGAAGAGCTTAGACTAAAAGGGGGAAAGGTGATTTGGATATTTACAAGGTGAAAGATAAACATTTTAAAATATATAAATGTAGCTTAGATATTTTTTCTGCCGTCCCTAATCTCTGTTCTGGTGAGCAGGTAGATAACAGTCTTCATTCACAGACAGTGCTTCGTGCCTCCATCTGTAAACCTGAGAACACAGCTAGCTTTATGCTAGCATCTATGCGAAAACCCATTGACATGCTAACAGTTAGCTTAACACTTAGAACTTCTTTCAACAAATTAAACTGAGGCAGCATTACAATTATGAAATACAAAACAAAAGTGCTAATACTAGCAGGCATAAATATTCTTGTCACCTGGAAAAAACACTGGTAATATTCAGACAATATAAAACCTTTGCTGCAACTTCACTAAAACACAAACAGCAAATAGCACAGGAAGCCTGCAAGGCTCAACAAGAAACATCAAATACTCTATCCAAGGCATTCTTTTAGGGTATGGCAATACTTGATTTACACATAGACAGGTGTGCACATAATATTTTTTGTCTTGTTCTCAGGGGAGAACCTTGGGATTTTGCTTGGTCCTCACATTTTTAAATATATTTTTCCCCACGCCTCCCTACAGGAAGAACAAAATAGAGGGATGTGTGGACAATTTTACAAAGCCTGCTTTAATTTCAACTGAAAATGAAGAGAAACAGTGCAACAGAATGTCTGAAACCTTGTAACGTTCACAAACTATTGTGTATTGTTAAAATATAATATGTTTAAAGCTCTGAAAAATGAAAGTGCTCATACAGTATCTGTTTTTTTATCACTTAAACCAGCGGTTTTCAAAGTGTAACCCGCGTCTCCCTTGGAGGGCGCCAGAGGGCTTCAGGGGAGGCGCGGTGAGCTTTTTGTCGCTGTGCGGCTGTCGTACCCCCTGCACGGGAGTGCAGACTAAACAGAGCAGTCCGAAGTATTATGCGCGTCATTTTACTCACAACAGCAGAATATTACACCTTAAAAGAAAGCTCTGAGTGTGCACCGTCCCCCCCCGGTCCGGCAGTACAGGTGAACACTGCACCCCCACCCCCCCGGGTCCGACGGTACGGGTGAGCACTGGCCTATCCGACACACAGATGCGCACCTTGCTATCCCTAAATCTTGGTACGCAAATGAGTGTTATAACGTTTCATCAGGTACGCATTTTTTTAATTTGGTAGGGCATGCGCACCAGCGCACCGCTTATGTACACCCCATTAATTTACAGATGCAAAATATTTATGTATTAATATTGAACACGTGGATTCAACATCTGCTATCATCGGCAGTGTTTGGTTCTGAGCACTGCTGTAAAAAGACAAAATGTACCTGGACCTGGAGATGCTCCATCTGCTCCAGGTTCTGTTTGAATCCACGGTACCGCTAATCTCTCCGGTTCCTTTTGCGTTCACTCGTCTCCAACCGGTCCCAGGTCGTCACGGTCACGGCGCCGTGATCGGCGGCTGGAACAATTGACGGCGAACAAACACGCTCTGGGGAACCTGGAAGCTAAAAGACGTCTCGTGCCGACGGATCAGCTGCTGTCGGAGGCTCATCTGGACCGCCGGAGCATGAGATGTGGCATTCAGCCAGCGGATGACGCATCATGCTAACGCCACCACCCTCCTCCACCCTCCTCCACCCGCTGTGCTCGCACCCGTCTCCTCTTCACACACACTTATCACTGTTAATGTGTCGGATCGTTAGACACCGAAGCAGCATCGCTCCTATTTTTTTTTTTTTGGTTGTTTTTTCTCACGAACGCTGTAAACACTCTCATTTACTTTCACACATGCAGGTCTGTGCGTGCGTGCGTGCGTGTGTGTGTGAGTGTGTGTGTGTGAGAGACACACACACACACTCCAACCAGGAGTGTGTGTGTGTGGCGGATTAGTGTTTAGGATAAGGTAGGACAGCATGAAAAAGCCCTTTTCCTCTCCTGTCACAACATAAATCACCGCTTTTGAAACACTGAAGACAACCTTTGGAAAACGCTCAGGCGGAACATTGTAGGTGTTTTTAATTGATTATTTCTGAGAACAAAGGATCAAGTAGAAGGTGAGCTAACACGACTCAACATAATATCTTCAAGTGAAAATGGAAAACTTTTGTTGAAATTTGAGTGTCTGTTTACACAACAGTGGTGCTCGGACGGAGTCAGCAAAGACAACTTTTTGAAAGTGTCGCCATCGAAATGGAACAAAACACAACATTTGAACCCCTGCTTCACGGTCATCGTAAACAGTTGTTCCTCACATGCTTTGTAGATAATGAGAACAATGTAATAACAACAACTCAACTCAACTTTATTTTAAAACAACCACAGCTGAACCAAAGCACCAGCAGCACCGAGAAGTGGCCAAACATGCTAACGACACAGTTTTTAGTTTTTCTGCCATTTCCATGTTAAGGGCGTTGTTTTCAAAAACATTGCCATGTAAATGCAAAACCTTTCTGGAACAAAAATACTTAAAATCAATGAGTCTGTCCTTGAAATGTGGTGTAAGCAGGGCCTGAGAGGTTTCAGCCTCAGGTTTCCGCAGATTTTCTAGAGATATGTGGAGCAGGAGAGATTTCAGGATTTGTTAAGTCAACATGTTTCAGTTCCACATTTGTTCACTCAGCTGGGATTTAGTCTGTTGTTCTCTGTAGCGTGTGTGTATGTGTGTGTGTGTGTGTGTGTGTGTGTGTGTGTGTGTGTGGTTTCGGTACAAAAAAAACTCCATCATTTTCAGTGTTTCGGCCGTTTCTGTGGAAACTAACATTGTTGTCAAGAAGTCGCCGTGGAAACGTGAAACTTTTCTGAATCAAAAATACTAGAAGGAGGAGTTTTGACCTGAGGGTGTGAAGGGAGCGTCGGAGGCAGTCTGAGGGGGAAGAGCAGCCGGGGAGGGTGTGATTGGATTTTGCTTTGTAAATGGAGGAGTGGCGACATTCATCACGCCGTTCTGACAGTTTCATTCTGCGGCGCTGATGAGGAATGACTGCGAGCAGGAGGAACGGAGGGGCTGTGGTGTTCTCCCTCCTGCTCCGGCTCTCAGAGCAGCCTCCATCACCGAGCACAACATTTCACCAGGTTATTATCCTCCCTTCCTTTTCCTTCACTTTCCTTCCTTTTCTTTCCTTCTAACCTTTTTTCTTCCTTCCCTTTTCGATTCCTCCTTTCCTTTTCCTTTCTTTTTTCTTCTTTCCCTCTTTCCCTTTCCTTCCTTCCAGGCTTTTTTCATCATTTGTCTTCCTTCTTTCCTTCATTTTCCTTCCTTTCTTCCTCCTTTCCCTCCTTCCTGACTTTTATTTTCCTTCCTTCCTTTCCCTCCATCTTTCCTTGTCTTTGCTTCCTTCCTTTTTTTTCCTTCCTTCCCTTCTTCTTTCCATCTTTCCATCTCTTCGCTATAGATCTAGCCTCAAACCCATGCTGTCTGTTTTTAAAAACACCCATAATGCAACATTTTTTTTTTTTAAGTTTCAAAGTATTTTTCACCATAAGGTTTCAGTAAACCTGACTTTATCTTGATATTGTCATCTTTTTTGATAACAACTCTGCACCACATCATAGAAGAACTTTAAAGTTTAATTTAAAGGCTTTTCTGGCTCTGTTTCACCTGTCTGACATTTGACTGTATGTGGCCCCTGAGTTGAAATGTGACACTCCTGTAATAAAAGAATATGAGACAGTATATATGTCATATATGACTGATGCAGGTGCATTTATACTGACAAATTGTTTTTTAAATGCACACGAGAAACGTGCACGAGGTGGGAACATAAAGAGGAAAAACTCCTCCAAGAAACGTCCAACCTGCAGCAGCGCTGCAGCAGCATAATGCAGGTCGTAATCCCTGCAGGCTGCAGTGATTTAACACTGTTGAACCACACCCACACACACACACACACACACACACACACACACACACACACACACGCACACACACACCCCCCATCTCCCACCACTAGTGGACATGCCCAGTCTCATCACCATGGCATGTCTGAAGTGTATTTTTCTCCTGGTTTTCTCTCAGATGAGCCTGGTTGGTGTTATTTCCGGGGACTGGGTGGGTTTGTTTGTGTAATCTGGCTGCTGGTCTGTCCGTTGGACCAAATGAAGCCGTGTTTGACAAGCACAAACTGGACCACCCGGCTCGTCTGTGTTGGCTTGGTGAACTTTTTTTCATTTTGCACAAATTGTTTATTCCAAAAAAAAGAAAAATCGATGAATCGCTGCTGTCTGGAGGTTTTGTATCCACTGCTGCAAGTTGAGGGTTTTCTCATTAATAATGACATGAAATAACATGAACATCAAAATCAGCAATGGCCACTTCCATTAGTTTAATATAGTGAGGCACAGATAACTGTATCGGGTATCAGTCCGGTTCTACACAGCGATAGAACCTGCAGGTGATATGTGGCATTATCCAACAGCAGGCAGAGGAGAGTCAACGACTTCTTTAAAAGAATAAAACCTTTAAGGCCATTGTCCTAAAAGCATGAAATTGTTCGCCAAGCCATCAATGAATAAAGAACAAAAAAGTAATCTGCTGTTGAAGCATAAATAAAAAAGTGCAGCTGAAAACATAATTCAGGGCTCACACACCAGTGATGCTGCATGCTAAAGAGTTTCAAGGCTCACACATCAGTGATGCTACATGCTACATACTCAACATGATGACAGTCTGACTGTTATGCTCATCTATAAGTGTGTAGCGTCGCTGTGTGGAGGTGGTTCAAGGTAACGCATCGCCGCCGCATATCAATATCTTAAGCAGTATGGATGAGGGTCCATGGTATTTATTGGTATCGGTACTCGGTATTGGTAAAGTTTCGTACTCGTGGTTTAAAAAGTGGCGTCGATGCAACTTTGATGCAACGAGTTCCTCAGTGAGTATCTGAATGAACGCCGGGAGCTCGGAGGAAACTGAGACGAGAAACACAAGGAGGAGAAACTCCTCCAAGAAACGTCCAACCTGCAGCAGCGCTGCAGCAGCATAATGCAGGTCGTAATCCCTGCAGGCTGCAGTGATTTAACACTACAGTACCACGCACACACACACACACACACACACACACACACACACACATTCCAGATCGTACATATTCATCGCAGCGATAAGCACTATAGGCTGGAATGATTTAATTGCATGCTGCCGGGCTGCCAAGTCCAAACATACTTTGTTTTCTCTCCCAGGAACAATACACACACACACACACACACACACTCACACACTCACTCACACACACACACACACACACACACACACACACACACTGGGCTTGCCTCCCACTCAACTGCAGAACTATAACAGTGAAATGACTGAGTGTCTGTGAGGATCAGCTGGAGCAGTTTATGACTCGGCTCAGTGCGGAGAGAGAGAGAGAGGGATGGAGGGATGGAGGGAGGGATGGATGGATGGAAGAGTTAAACAGGGAAATAAAAGGAAAGAGGATGTTGTACAGTGGCCTTCTCAGAGAGTTGGAGTTCAGATGAAGAAGTGAAAAGTAGTGAAAAAGTTGAAGGAAAACACCAGGAGAGGAGGGAAAAGAAAAAAGTAGGAAGGAAAGAAGAGAGGATGAATGAAAAAGACTGAGAAAAACAAAGGAGGAAAAGATCAAATATTCATGGGAATAATGAAGAAAAGAAAAGATAAAATGAGTGAAGACAGGAGAAGAAAGGAAATAGACAACAGAAAGACATGAACAGATGATTGAGTGGATGACAAAGGAGAAGAAAATGGAAAGAACGTGTGATCAAAGGAAGAAAGTGAAGGTATCTGAAAGGAGGAAAAATGCATGAGGGAAGAAGAAAAGAGGAACACCTGAAAAATAGATGAAAAGACGGAAAGAAAAAGAGCAACAGACGAGTGCATAAGTGTGACGACAGCACGGAATTGGATAAGTAGAAGATGAATGAAGAAAGGGGGAGGAGTCACTCTTTCTTTTTGCAAACGGTGGACAGAACGAGAGCTGCCCTCCCTCTTTTCTCTCATCTTTTCATTTTTTGTTCCATCCGTCTCTTTCTCGTCCTCCCTTCTTTCCTCGTTTCATAACCGCGATGCAATCTCACGCCTGGTTGCTTCATTTATCCTTGATTCAATTCCCCTCCCTCCCTCTCTCTCTCGCTCCCTCCATCTCTCTCTCTCTCTCTCTCTCTCTCTCTCTTTTCATTTACACAGTCAGCAGGTCTCTCGCTCTCTGACTTGCACATCTTTTCTTCTCCTCGCACGTTTACAGGAAGTTCACGGCGTCGCTCGCACGCTGCGATGGGAATGAAAGCAGGAGTGTTGAATATTTCATGTCGCACAAATATATAAAACACCCTGCGGACAAACCTCCCTCCCTCCCTCTGTCTCCCTCCCTCCCTCTCTCTCTCTCAACTACAAGTCATCCAAATAAAATCCAGTCCAATTCAGATGGCATCATGTAAACACTTCTATCTGATTAGGATATTATAATCCACTCAGGCTCGGTGAGAATCAGATTGCCTCCCGCCGTCGGCGCTCTGTGCGCATGTCTTTTACGTAACGCCGCCTCGTGATGCTTCAGCTGTTGGCGGCAGGAGACATTTATGAGGTTTTTCGTGAAGTTTCACGTGTTGTGACGGCAAAACGTGGCCAGTCGACGCAGCGGACAACGCTCCTCTTCAAGAGAAAAACGTCTTATCAAATGTAAAATCCAAAATGTGAACTTGTTGTAACCGAGTCCATGAGAAGCTAGTGCAGTCTAGAGCTAACAGGGATGTTGAATCAAGTGGATCAAACAGCTAACATCACAGTGCAAAGCATGATGGGATTGATATTCTATCAGCATATAGAGTGATCACATCATTCAGTGTTTATGTAAACAGAACAATCTGATCTCTTAATGAGAAACAAATTAATCAGAGAAAAGTTACTGTCTCCCTTTGTCTTTGTGCGTCTCACGATGGTGAAATTGATCACAAGTAATCGGATGAACAGACGATCCCATTGATAGTGAGTCATGTAAACACATCTGTCTGATTAGACACGGTGGGGTCGGAGGAGGTGGTGTAACCCCGTCAGAGCCCGGGGAAATGATTCATCCTGTCAGGACGTCTCTACCTCTCACTCAGTCTTCCCTCCTCTCGCTCCACCTCCCTCCCTCCACCCTCCATCCACCCTTCCTCCACTCCCTCCTCATGTAGTTTTGGGCCAATTGTTGCTTCATAAAAAATGCAATAACCTCGGCTGTAACTTCTACACAAAGAGAAACAGACCGACGGAGGAGGGCGGGGAAGGAGGGACATATAAAACGAGACATAGTGACGGTGTAAGAAAGTGGAGAAAGACAATATCAGAAGAAGAATGGCTGAAGGAAAGAGTATTCTCACCAGTTCCAAAGAGTTTCCAGAAAAAAGCTTGACAAAAAAAAAATATTGGAACGAGTATGCATGTGTGATAATCACCTGTTTATATTTTCTATTCACTCTCTGGATGTCAAAACATTCAGCCAATCAGATGGTCCCTCACTGTCCTCCATGCTCCGCCCACTGAGACGATATAATAGTTGAGGAATAAAAACCTCTGGAAGATAAGAAAATTGTTTACAAGAACAAACCATGTCGGCATTCACTTCAAGTTTTTACAGCCATTGTCAAAAAAATAACGTGAGAAACCCAGACGTCTGTTGTTACCACAACCATGGAATGAGTCTACATTAGTGCTGTCAGTTTTAATTGCACTGATCGCAATTAATCGTGATTAATTCATGGAGAGCTGTCAACAATTAACTTTTTTAAAGTTGAGATTAATCGCAATGAAGAATCTAATCCTCATAAATCAGTCCCAATGTCACGAAAAAGACTATTATCCTCTAGTTCTTTTCTTTCACCCAATTGGCAGACCTCAATGGATTAATCGCGATTAAAACTGACAGCACTAGTCTACATCTGATAGGTTACATTTCTCTAAGTGCTGGCGTGTCTGCAAAGGTTTTGAGTATTTCATTAGGTTGAGGTCAGGACTGTTTTCATATTCAGATTTCAATGATGGACTGTTGAAAACATTGTTGTTTGGGTGTCACACCCCTAGTTGCCACTGTGTTCCAGTAATTCATACCACTGAAAGTGTGTAAAGAACACTGTGTTTTAAACAATCAAGCTTTTAAATCATCTTTCACGATATCGGTCCATCCATCCAGTATCTGTACGTAAAGGGTCTATGTCACTGGCCTGGAGACGAGGTGAGTTGAGTCTCCTTGACGTCTCCTGGAGACGAGCCGGGTCTCCTGGGAGTCATAAGAAACTCAAACGTTCAATTTTCTTGGAGATTTTTTTCCAGTCTCCTGTAAATCTCCTCGACCGTTGTCGTAGCGATGTCACAATTTGTTCCATGACAAAGGAGATGTCTCCGCGACGATACCGCGACATCTCGGCAACCTCGGCAATGTTGTCAAGACGTTGCTGTGACTTCAGTCGAATTGGTTTGTAGATGTCTCCAACGTGTCCAACCAGTGGCATCAGCTCCAAAGAAATGTGTCTCCATGTATGCAGATGATGATGTAGTAAATAATGATGAATATTTTTTGGAAGAGCCTGTTGAATTTAAAAGAGTGTGAGTCCTTCACTGTTGTTGTCAGATCTACTGAAACACCTGCAAAAGTTTTTAGAACAGTTTCATATCGAGAACATTGCGCTCTGGAAGCTGTTTCCTAAAGCCAGTCTGTCAACTAACAGCCCAAAGCTAAAGTGTGCCCATTTTTGTTGTGTAACTGTTGTTAAAACAAAATTTCATTGGAATTCTCTGACCTTACAAAGCAAATTAATTTGAAAATATCCTCCTGAAACGGTAGTAATGAGAGCTGAATGGTTGTTCTGCAGGTTATTTGAGACGCTCCAGTCTCTCTTCTGGTCCATATTCGGGCTCCTGAACCTCTACGTGACCAACGTGAAGGCCCGGCACGAGTTCACGGAGTTTGTGGGCGCCACCATGTTCGGAACGTACAACGTCATCTCGCTGGTGGTTCTGCTCAACATGCTGATCGCCATGATGAACAACTCCTACCAGCTCATCGCTGTGAGTGGAACGGTCCAGAAGAAGACCTGGAGTTCTTGTTGGTTTATAATTTCTTACCTTTTTTTTTTTTGTTGTTGCCTTAATGAGCATTTTGTTAGAAGTTCTTCCTCCAGAACCAGTGAACCGTTTTAAAATCCTACTTTCCATGTTTGTCATGCTGAATATCAACTAATGGCGGTCTGGAGACTGTAAGAAGTGCGTGATCCCACTTCGTGTCGTTCCTTTTCCTGCAGGATCACGCCGACATCGAGTGGAAGTTCGCTCGCACCAAGCTGTGGATGAGCTACTTCGACGAGGGCGGCACGCTGCCGCCCCCGTTCAACATCATCCCCAGCCCCAAGTCCATCTGGTACCTGCTCATGTGGCTCCACAACAAGCTGTGCAGGAGGGGCCAGCCGCCCGGGGAGGACACGCACAAATGTGAGAACCTGCGAGAGTTCACGGTGAGTGGAGGAGAGCGCCTTCCCACTGCTCTTTTATTCAGGTCATATCTGTTACAGCATCAACGGCTCAAATAACTCACCCTATAAATACAATCTAAAAAGAAAGGATGCTATGATATCATGTTTTAAAGGATGAGTACAACCTGTAGCAGAACATGGTCCAGGATCAGACACAACAAAATTGAAAGTATTCTCTGTTCCTTGATTTGAAGGGTTTTCTTCCTAATAGGAAAACAATAAGAACAGCGTCATGAAACCTTGGATTTCCTCCATTTTCTGCAGTATTTCCTGTGGAATAGGACACAAGAGCCTCGTCTGCCTCTGAGATACCCCGGTTCACCATCACTGTAATTACAATAACAGCCTGTAGTGTCATGCGTCAATTCAGGGCTTTCAGTTTGGGCAGATGGTTGGTGTTTCAGCTAATCCTAACCCTAACCCTCTCTATGTAGATACATTTATATATGGATATTGGAATGCATCACTTTTTTTGTTAGAAATAAGTTGATTATATGTCAATTGTTTTATTTATCTAGTTAGTAAATTAAAAATTTTAATTTTTACCTAATAATGACCTGTTTCATCACCAAAGACACAGAAGCAATGATTGAACATCGCCATGAGCACATCTTTGCTCTATCAGGTCTAGAAGTGAGAAAAATGTGCTTTCCACTCAGGAACAAAGCGTGAGTTATGATATGTCTGAGTTTATAGCAGCAGCATGAAGGGAAAACGATCCAGGATGATAAATCTGAACTGTACGACTCAAAAAGTGGTCTTGGGTGAACACAGTGCAGAGATTGAGTAGTTTCACTAAGACGTCAAAATTAGCTGATGTTATAATTCAGCGGTTCACAAAACATTTTGCAGCACTGACCAGTTTTAGGGAATATGAAGTTTACCTGCTACAAGCTAGCTGTCCTGCTAGCTTAAACACAACAAGCTCGCAAGAGTGGAAAGCTCACCGCCTGGTATTTGACGTTTGGATTCAGAAGAGAGAGAAAAGTTTGACCTTCCATTTAGATTTTAGAGTCAGGACCCTCCAGCGAGCAGCAGCCTGAGAACCAGGCCTTCCTCTGGGACGATGGGAGCAAACTGCTCCTCAGAACCTGACAGAACCTCCGTCTGTCAGCATCACGCTTTCAAGTCTAACTCTGGATTTCGGAGGACGCTAATGAAGAGGAAGAGATTTGGGTAAAATCTTGTCGCTGCTCTCTGTAGGGTTTTTAATCAAGAGGAGACTTTTCAAAGAGTTTTCAGAGCACAAAGCTAATCAAGATAATTCCGATTGTCAGGTGTAAAAAATCACCATCGAGCCGTTTTCCTTTTTTCGGGGGAATTTTAATCAATCCCACAGAGTTCCAGGGTTAATCAAAGCTCAAACAGCATCTTTACCAGCCGCTCTTCTCGGGTTTTAGGCGATTTTATGGTTCTTTCATCACAGACTGATACAGATCCAACCAGCTGTGTGATTTTCTGTAATCCTTCACACTGCGCAGGCATTTCTTAACCCTTTCCTTCTATCCTGTCACCGCTGACAGGATTTGTCGGTGCACTTCTCAGAACCGCAGCTGTTAGAACATCAGTGAGAACTAGAACATTGAGAAACTCATCAGAAGAAGAGAGACTGGACTTTGTGTCCTGTAGCGGCGTCGTCACAGCCAGGATTAACCAGAATCCCATCAGTAATGCCACAAACACACTTCACACACACACACACACACACACACACACACACACTGAAGGGGTGTCAAACGTAAGGCCAAAACGGCCGAACCGCCAAGCAAATGGTGAAGATATATGTATTATTTTTATTATATATTTTTATTGAACTTTTTCATGTCATATTATAATAATATCATGTTTTGGAACAGTGAAGACCAAAATAAATATAAATGGAATTTTATTTTCTAGATGTATTAAATAATGAATACACAAAAAAATCTAAGTAACTGTACAGATAATAATAATAATAATAATAATAATAATAATAATAATAATAATATTAAAAAGGTACCCTTAGCGCCTCAGGACCATTGTTTGGACCCAGCTCTCTAGGAAGTAAAGAAGGACGCATAAAGAAAATATAATAAATAAATACATGAATAAATAAATAAATAATCGTGAAAACAACTAACATCAATGAAGTCAACAAAGCCACATTGTCCTCCATTTCTGCCACCTGCACTCGGGTCAAACGGTGGAAATTTCAACACATTTGTTATCAGTCGTGAACACGACAAAACACTGAGACCCAAGGTGAGATATCAGTGGTGCTGCCATTAAAGCCACCAGGCTGCTATCAGTCTAGCTTCACATGGGCTGTTTATAAAAAACAAAAAAAAACACCCATAATGCAACATTTTTCTGGACATTTCACTTTATTTTGGGTCATGAGTTTTCATTGAAATTGATTTTACATTGAATCTGGAGTCATTTTTAGCAGTAATTGTTTGGTTTGGTAGTATTTTCATGATGTCGTCTCTTAAATTTAAATGTTATTTTGGCTTCATTTCACTGGTTCAGGATGTAATTTGGCTGAGTGTGGCTCCTGAATTAACACAACATTGACACCATGCGTTTATTGAATCATTCTTCAGTCTTAAATCAGAATGAATCCAACTCCAGTCCTGAGAGAAATGAACACGGAGTGTATTGAGGACATATTGTCTATTTAAAGTCGTGCTGTTGGATGTTTCGCTGGGAAAAAGCCTCACATGCTGCGTGAGACTCAGTAGAATAGAGTCAGCAGTTATATAATTGTTTCTCGACGCGGCAGCGTGTTTCTGTGGAGTGGGGCTTGTTTTTTCGGGTTCCCATTTTCCACACTCAAATCCCTCAAAGGATTTACATTTCGCACATTTGTATTGAAAAAGAGAAAGAGCCCGACGGAGGTGAACTTGGATGTGATTGATGGTGACGCCACGGAGACGCGGCTGCCGGCGTCCAAACCGCCGACGCCGCGGTTATGAGGCGCAAATCAGTCGGCTGCTCCACTTTCTAACAAACACAAACAAGAAGGGAGAGAAGACAGATAATTACATATTCATTTATGTCAATGTCCTTTCCTCTCTTCCTCTCTTTTTTTTAAAGAAACAAAAAAATAAACAATAGGGGCCTGCAGGTATTGCACTTCTCATAAAATGAAAGAAAAACACATGTACTTATAAATAAAACAAAAATATTGGCATAAAGGAAGTATATTCTCAGCAACATACTTATAAATGGAGTTAAATAAATGATTTCCTCCACATTCCCAGTGTTTACATGAGGTAAAATCCCTTTCAATTCAGAATGGAACTTAAATCAATGTAAAAATCCAGATTTTTCCCAGTTTGGGATTAATAAAGAAACACTCCATTCTAGAATGACGATTCTGAAATAATGTTGAATCATCAGTAAACGGTTGGTTTGTTCTGATTTTGAATTGAATTGAATCAGATGATTCCTCCATCATGTAACCCTTCTTTCTGCTTGAAGCTAACCCCAGGCCTTCGCTTGACGCTCGTTCTCTTTTCCTGTCGCCGTGACGCACAGATTCCAAGATGGCCGCCTGGAGCACAAAATACTTATTTACTAGGAGATTTAGAAGAAATCTATATATTGAAAGTGTGAATGGATGGAAGCATAAAAATGTAGACTTTTTTAAAGCTGAAGCGTCAAAGTTAATCCAGAAAGAAACGAAGCAGGAAGTGGAGTTTTTTTGTTTGTTTTTTTTTTTTTACTTCCAGTAGACATAAATATGTCCAATCAGAACCCTTCTCACCCCCAGTTCAATAACAGCGATTCATCATGTTTCCCATGTAAAGCTGAACTCAGAAAACAAAGGAGAATACTTTAATTCTGAATTTTTTGATTCTGAAAAATTATTTACAAAATAAAAAGCATACTTTTTCCTGCAATGTGAGACATTTTGTCCAGGAAATACAACAATAATCTAGTTTCAGGACTCAGTTCAGTGGGAGCAGACGGGCCGGAGAGGATCTGGAGGAGCTGAACCGGATCGGCCACTTTTTCTTTTTCCTTTTCGTTTTGTTTTGTTTGTTGCAGAGTTCCCGTCTCGCAGCACGTGGACAGACATCAGCTGTGTGTCTGTGAGCGCAGAGGGAACATCGGCAAATCAACACGTCCTGATAAACACATTTACCAGTCCAGTCATCTGGAGAGACACACACACACACACACACACACACACACACACACACACACACACACACACAACACACACCGTGCAGCTGGCATGTTCACCTCGGCTGAGTTATATAAGCTAACCAGCCCACATAGGTTCACAGAGCCATACAGCGCTGCAGAGATCTGATCAAGGGAGAGCGCCAGCGTGTGTGAGTGTGTGTGTGTGTGTGTGTGTGTGTGTGTGTGTGTGTGTGTGTGTGTGTGTGTGTGTGTGTGTGAGTGTGTGTGTGTGTGTGTTAGCATGCGGCAGCGTGCGAGACAGAGGAAGACAAATCGGGAGCAGGATGAGTTGAGACGAGAGCGAAACGCGATGAAAGCGAGGCAGACTGAGCTCGGAGGGAAACGGCGAATTCTGGAGAGCAGAGACCGACGAGGTGATAAAATGACATGAAAAACCAGATGAAAGGAGAGAATTCAGGTCTGGTTTGTATCGGCGTGTGTTCTTTCTGTAATTATGGGGAGCAGAATTCTACTGATGTTCATAAGTTCTGCATAAAAAGCTTGTTCAGAGTCTTTATTTCCCGTTGGATTAGCTTTAATGAACGAATACTGTGTTTTTATGATCTGTTCTCTCTGAGACAGTTTAGTGCAAACTGCAAAAACACTGATGGCTCTATCTGCAAAAACATGACGTTCAGTATATTTAAGGTTTTAGAAGTGGTTTTCAGGCTTTGAGTGTTTAGGTCAAGGATCAAAGATAGGCCATCTTAGCAGAATTATTAAAAACTGAATTAAAAAAAAGAGAAATACAGATTTAAACATGTCTCCTTAAGGCATAGAAACATACTTCTGTTGTTTTTCTGCACTTTGTGGAGACTCAGTTGTCCAGACAGACCATAATGTTGTAAAGTATCAGTGTTTAGTGTCTCAGTGATCAGACGGAGCTGCAGGGTTTACCTCAGACTTATTCTGTTGGCTTTAAAGTTGATAATAATAAGTGACAATGCTGCTCAGGCGCACCGAGGAAGAGGAAGAAGCTGGGAGTGACGAGGTGCAGGACACCCCCACAGTGCTGCAAGCAGAGTTTTAGGGGTCAAAGGGTCAGAGACATTCTCTGTTGAAAGTTTTTCTGTGATATTTTCATGACTTAACGTGACACGAAGCATTAGTGTAGTGTTGTGTGTTTTGTGGTCTTGAATTTTGACAAAATCATCAAATTTAATTCAAGACTCGATTTACTTGACATTTGTAATCAGTGCCTGGTTTATGTCCTTCATGAATTAAACAGATTAAACCATCCAGCACTTCCATGACGCTGCGTTCAGATGGCCGTGTCTCTCCGGTTTATAAACTCACCGTTTTCCAGTCAACACTCTGAATATTGAATGAAAAATGAAGAGAGATGACGTCTTTGGTTATGTGACATCCAGTTGTCTTTTCTCATCTTTTATTTTTTTTTCGGATAAAACCCCGTTTCAGTGAAATGTCTTCGTTCCGGCTGCTTCCTTCCAGAGTGGCAGTAATAACCTGCTCCGGTCACTCCGACCTCCCTCTGACCTCCACCTGATGCCTCCCAGCTCTCCTCCATCTCCTCACATCGCCGTCTTTTCAGATGATTGGATTGCGGTTTTCAGACACACACATTAAGATAAAACACTTTTCATTATGCAGACATGCTGCTTGTGGCCACTTTGACCCGTTTGCTCCCGTCGAGCATTGAGCACTGGGACGGGGTTAAAGGTCAGACGGGCAGAAACACTCGTTTTCAGGCTCAGGCTCAGAAGTTTAAGCCCAGTTGCAGAATCTTTAGAGACATGCAGACCGAACGGGAGGACTTGTGTGTTATTCAGGACTCAATTTAATGATTAACATGGATCAAGAAAAACTCCTATTGGCCAAAGAACAGTTTTATCAGTTCTGGACAACAACCTGAGAGAAATAGAAGTTTTCTTCTGTGGAAATGGTTCTCTGAAAATGTGGAACTCATCAGTTCTATTATTGTTGCCCTTTTGTTAGTTACTTTGTTAATTTAATTATTAATTTTAGTCATTATAGAAGAATAAACTGGCCTTCACTTTATTTTAAATTCACAAATTATGTGACTAATCCCAGCAAGATTGGCAATTAATTTTTCGGAATTGACTGACGCCATTACAGTAGTATAGCTGTCCATTATACTGCCTTAATGATGCCTGATCCTGTCAGCCCAGGGAAGCTAAGCAGGGTAGGGCCTGGTCAGTACCGGGATGGGAGACGCTTCGCATGAAACGTGGGTGGATGCAGTATGAGAGTGGATGGTGGTGGTTGGATGCTCCGATGGTGCAGATCAACAGCCATCCATCCGTCAGTCCACCTCAGGAGAGCTGTGGCTTACACAGCTTCCCACCAGTGAGTATGGAAAGACTGAACAGTGCACTTGTGAAGTGGCTTAAGTTTACTGAAAAACGTTGTATCAAACCAATGCGTTATTGCAATATAGTTATTTTGATAGAGTTTTTTAGTGTTTTGAGATGAAAGACAGCAATGAACAAAACACTGAATGTGTCATAGTAGTTAGCGCTGTGGTTTGTTTTTGGGTTGAAGCCACACACACATTGACACATCCCCATAGAGAGTGAGTCTACATGAGAATACAGCTGTTTCATTTCCAGGCCTGAGGTGCTACTGTCACACCGCCACAGAGATATGGAAAAAAAAAAAAAAAGTATATATATACAGTACGAACGCTGAAAGATATGAAAGGAAACCGTGGCTAAAGCCGAACTTCTGATTTGGGTTGGACTTTATCCTGAAAACAACACATTCTGTCCTCCTCCACAGGTGGATTGTTGGTTTTCATGGTGCAAATAATCATCTTTATGTTGAGACTGGAATAAATTTAGTGAAAATATCAATATTTTCAACACATACTCTGCGCCACAACAAAATACATTTAAATTTAATGGTTGTTTTTCAGTTTTCCCAGTCCACACCACTGAAGATGAACTTTCTCCAACGGATCAGTTATCGGAAAATTAATTTAAACGAAGACAGAGAAACATACCATTCTCCAGAAGACAGTTTTCATGCTAACAAGGCCTGATGCTCTCCTGGGATCAGCCTCATGCTGGATCTCAGTGAAGCGGGGCTCTGGGAATCACTCGGGTCTTGTTTGGTGCTTCAGCTCTGTAAAATAAATAACCTGAATGTTCTCAACGCACTCGATTCGATTGGATCCAGGGTTTGATGAGATGAGAAGAGCGTTTTTATAGCGATGAGACTCACACTTCCGTCACTGACATGATTGCAATTCCGCCTGAGAGCGTCTGCTAAAGACCCAGAAATGTAAATGGAGGGCATCGCAGGGCTCTCCACGGCGCCACGTTCCCCACTCGGGGGGGAGCAGAGCCGTCTCTCCAGCTCTCCAGCGTGGAGGACTCGTGTCTAACGGCGGATCTTCTTCTCTCTGCAGGAGCGACACGCCGACAGCCTGATCCAGAACCAGCATTACCAGGTGAGGACCGTCCCTCCGTCGCTGTTCAGGCTGGCTTTCATCCGCTGATCTCAGGAGCGAGGCGTCGCCACAGTCCGTTTCATCTCATTTATCGTTTGGCGTTATGTCAGTAATGACGTTGTCAGCGTCTCGGTGTCTGGTTGTCTCCATGACGACACAGGCAGAGCAGGACTGAACCCACACAGAACCACAAACTGGATTTAAGGCCAGTCTGCTTCTAGTTTAGTTGATGGTTTATTTATTGATAGTAAATTATGAAAAAAGTGAGATTTTCTTGGAGCGAATGTTTTTGTCCAAGTTTCTGGTCTGTTTTTTGTATCTTTTCCTGGGCTGTTTTGAGTCTGTTTCTGTTCTTTTCCTGCTCTGTCTTCAGTTTGTTTCTTGTCTGTTTCAGGTCTGTTTTGAGTCTGTTTCTCAATGGTTTCTGGTCTGCTTTTCATATTTTTTTGGTCTGTTTTTGGTCTGTTTCTGGTCAGTTTTTAATCTGATTTAGGTCTGTTTTTGGTCTCTGTCTGGTCTTGTCCTGTTTCTGACTGTGTTGTCAATCTGTTTCTGGTCGCTCTGTTCTGTTTTTCTTATGTTTCTGGTCTTTTCCTGGTCTATTTTCAATATGTTTCCGTCCAGTTTCTGCTGATAACGGTGTTCCCTGCCCCTCACTGTGCCTTCTCTAATCTGCCTCTAGTTTCTGCAACCAAGTGTCCTAACAATGCAGCAACAAAAAATATTAATCAACAATATCAAACAACCTGCTAACAATAAACATAAATTACTTTGACAATGTCAGTCAACATTTTCTAAACCAAACCTAGCTAGGATTAACAGAAGCAGATGTAACTAAGTAAGAAGATGAAGTTTATTTATCAAGTGCTTTTCACAGATCACAAAGTGCTATACAGCTAACAAGCTAATGGTTGTTGTTTTTTTTTTTGTTTTTTACTGGCCACTGTAAAGTCTTTATCTTATGTAGTGCAAGAAAATTCCATCATTCTTTTAAAGCTTGTGAAAGAAGCGAGTGTCTCATGTTAAACAACCAGCACTCAATATAAACAGTAGCTGTAGACTGAGATGGATCAAGCTAGCAAGCTAATGGACAGTAACAGGCGAATATGTAGAAGTTTTGAATTGAACTGACGCTCTGTACAGAGCAGGCAGAGGATATTGTTTCTGGTGGCTGAGAGCATCGTCATCCTGTCTGTTTTTCTCTGTGAAGATTCAACCAAGACTGTATTTTTACACCTCAGCTCTGGCAGCGCCTGCAGAGACGGCAGCGCCAGTACTTTCAGGATTTGGCTGCTGTCGGTTGTTACTTTGATATCCATCCTTTTTTTTTTTTTTTTTCCTTTTATCTTTAATTTATTATTTTTTTTTTTTTTTGAAAGGATTGTTGCAGGAATCCGTCCTTCACTTGAACAGAGTGTGTGGTGTTGTGTTTTGGCCGAGGCGGAGAGTGACAGCATGCCAGACCGTCCTGTTTGGCAGTCACAGGTGTCGACTGTGGGAGGACGCTGCGTGTGTGTGTGTATGTGTGTGTGTGTGTGTGTGTGTGTGTGTCAGGGTTTGAATTACCACCCACTGAGCACCAAATGCTTGTGAAATTTGTCTTTAGTCTGTAAATCAATGAGGGCGACCCGCCTCATTGGCTGATTACTTAATGAGACAGTCACATTTAAATTCGGCCAATTAACTGAATTATGCTGTGTGCGTGCGTGCGTGTGTGTATGTGTGTGTGTGTGTGTGTATGTGTGCTGGCACACTACTGCCTCTGTATAAATCTACCATAGTTTGTTTGAAAATTAAATCTTCAGCGCAAATATTGTGGGGTTTTTTTGTAGAATCATTTAAAAATTTTTGCGTGGAAAACAGAGCTTCAGTTGTGTTTTCAGTCTCAGTTGACCTGGAAGCGGTGCTCAGAGCTGCTGAACATGCAACTTTTTTTTGAAAATGCCTTCAAAAAAGGAACCTCTTGAGGACTTTTCTGAAGCGCTGCTCGATGTAATGACACAAGTAACCATGGCAACCGCCTCCAACAGGAAGTGATCCGGAGCCTGGTGAAGAGATACGTGGCGGCCATGATTCGCAGTGCCAAGACGGACGAGGGCCTGACGGAAGAAAACTTCAAGGTGAGCGACACATGCAGTGGCCAGAGCTGCAGAACCAGACTCAGAGGAGACTTTCTGTCGACCCAGAAAGAGGTTGAGGTTGAAGCAGATTGTGTTGATATATAATAATAAATAAATCGTTGCTACTGGTTGCAGATTTCTTCTCGTCGTCTCTGTGATAAACAGATTTTCTGGATGTCAGCGGCGGCGAGCAGCCCTCCTCTTTTCACGTTCCCTCTTCTTCCTCGCACTCCGTCTTCCTCCAGGATGATTGGCTTGTTTTAACCTCCAGAAATCTTCTGACTCCTAAATTATGCGGTGCTGTTGTGCCTCCGCGGGTCGGTTTCCCACGGTGCCCCGGGAGGCCGGCCCGGCCTTTGAAGTGGAACGTTCCTCTCGGGCTTTCTCTCTTTTTTTTTTTTTTTTTTAACCTAATAACTGCAAAACAACATCAGGTGCACGTGGAGCCGAATCACTCCCGACGCCTACAGAGTGAGACGTAGAGGCAGGAAATGAGAGGATCAGGTGCAATTCGGGCGCCGTCCTCCTCTGAGGATCCCACGGATCAGAACAAAACACTGATGTGGAAGGTGCATCAGTTTTTTTTTTTTTTTTTTTTTTTTGTGCGTATCTTTCAGTTTTTCTGCTTTCGCCGTTGACATCCATCCAGCAGAGGGTTAAACTGAGATTTATGCTAATCTCCTGTAAGAGCCACGGGCTGAATTCAAGCTGCATGTGATCCTGCTGGAGTCAGGATCCAGCGTGGATGTCCCCAGACGGCTGCGGCGCAGAGCAGCGAATCGGCGCGCCGCACGTCTGCAGGGCCGACGGGATTCTCTCCGGCACTTATTAATGTGTCCGTTTTCATAAGTTAGCTGATTGTCTCCTGTTTGTAAACTGTCAGAAAATAGTGAGAAATGCAAATGAAGTGTCTCCCAGCATGGAAAGTGATACTATCTGTTGTTAGCTGCTGCTTTTCAGTCGAAACTCCACCAGTTCACAAATCTCTTTCCACTGATGTTATTGTTTGATTTCATCTGAGTGGAGAATATTTCATTAATAGAATGTCTATATCTGTTTGACTGAAGTGGATTTACATTCCCAGAGAATAATTACTCATACGAACTCGGGATGCTACTACTAGCTACTTGCTGATACTGATTGCCAAAATGAGTACTTATTAAATGCCACAAAGCCTAATTGATACATGAAGGTATGCCTTACCATGTGGACTGTGCCGTACTGGTTGTAGATTGAAGAATCTCAGAACCGTGGACCTCGCTCGTCCTCCCTTGTCTCCCTGTTGTTGATGTTGACGGATGATGTCGCGTGATACTCACCAGATTGTATCCGGGATCTTTCTCTCCGTCCGTTTATCCATCTTGTTTTTAATCTTTTCATCAATGAATGTTGACTTGTAGTGTTTTTTTCTTTTCAGTTTAAATCATACCTGGCTGAGTTCTCCAGAGGCTTTTCATGAGCATTACATTTCAAATAAACTACAAGTAAATGAGTGAAAGCAGTTTTTCAGCTCCGATAAAGCGTCTAATCTTGTTTCCTTGACCTACTCTTACGACTTACACATTTCTCTAGATTCCACGGTTTCGCAGCTTCTTTCTATTCATCTCTCTCTCTCTCTCTCCGGCTTGTCTCTCACCCTCCATCGCCCTCTATTCACCGTCATAGTGCCGAGCCCTCGACCTCCTCTTCACCCTCTACCTGAGAGAGGGGAGGTGAACCGGCAGCTTGTAGAGGCAGTCCTCCACCTCGTCTCTCTCCCACTTACCCTCCTCACCCTCTTCCTCCCTTCTCTTTTTTTTCTGCCGTGTTTTACCCAGAAGATTCTATATTCCTTCCATTTAAGGCTTAAGTCGAGCATCAGAAGTGGCTTTAATTGGGAGCTGTGAGAGTGATCGGATGCAATCTACCGACACTCCTCCAGAGCCAGCAGTCCTCCAGGACCCCGAGAAAAAAATGCCAGACTGCAGACTTAGAGGTGTGCCATACCAATGCCAGTGCCAGGTATCTGGTCCACTGTGTCCGGAGTAATTAGACTTGGTAACAAATCCTCAATGTAACCCGGCGAGTACCACACAGCGTCATTTATCAGCAAAGAGAGCAAGGGCCATGAAGAGAAGTGATTTGAAATGGCGCTTAGACTTTCCACATTATTTGCATATAGATTTTAAATTAGGCTTTGTGGGATTTATTAAGTACTGGTATTAGTGCACGGTATCAGCAAGTAGTTAGAGGGTTGTGCTTTTACTCGTTCTTTAAAGAAGTGGTTTTGGTGGATCCCTACTGCAGACACCTCTCGTCCTCTTCGGACGTTGAAAACTAAGCCTTTACAACTGCTTTGATGAAGAACTCTGGAGACACCAAATTACTTGACCCAGAGTCAGGGAACAGTTTCACTTTTCTCTGATTTAGAACATATAACATCATTTTGTACTCGCAAATTTGGGATGGTGTTGGAATTTCTGCAGAGTTTCCTATTAAGATTGTTTGTTCTCAATGGGTGTTTGGATTCAGAACGTTCCAACAAGCATTTTCCAGCTACTTTAGAAGTAGAAATAGAATTTTAGGTCTGATTTGAATGTTTTTTGGCCTTCTGTCTATTTTCAGGAGTTAAAGCAGGACATCTCCAGTTTCCGATACGAGGTCCTGGATCTACTCGGCAATCGGCGTCCTCCCCGGCGTCACTACTCCTCCTCCAGTGAGACGACGAGAGACGACGGCGCCATGGCGTCCGAGGACGACAGCGAGTCTGGCGACGGCGGCGGTGGCGGCGTGGGAGTGACGAGGTCGAAGAGCGTCACCTTCGCCACTCCGGAGGAGGGCGACGGGCAGCCCGATCCCAACCTGGGCGTGTCGGCGCTGGTGCGCTCCATCTCCGGGATGACCCAGATTCAGCGGGGGGATGAGGACGAGGAGGGCGAGCTGGAGGAGGGCATCGGATGGGGGGAAGAGGAGGAGGATGAGGAGGGGAAACCAAAGAGCAACGGGCTGAAGACGACCGTGATCTCTCCGTCCTCCACCACCGTCCTCCCCTCGCCGTCGTCGTCCTTCTCTTCCTTCACGTCGTCGCTGAGTCGCACCAGGAGCCGCCTGCAGCGCCTCTCAGCCCCGAGGGCGAAGGCGGACTCTTTCAAACGCCTTTCCTACCTGTTCTCCCGCTCCAAGCGCAAAGCCCCGCCCATGCCCCTCCCCCTACAGTCCCCGCCATCGTACACCATCTCCGACGGGCTGCTCCGCCCGCTGGGGAGCCACAGCCACCCCGACTTCGGACTCAGCGACGTGACCCGGAGCGAGACGCACCTGAACGAGGTGGGCCGCTCCGTCGACCTGGGCAACCCGTCGTTCTCGCCGCGGCGGACGAACGGGCGGGACTCGCTTCTGACGCTGCCCCTCCCCCCGCCGTGCCCCTGCCAATCCCTGCACTGTGCTTCCAACATGTCCGAGTCCAGCTCGCGCCTCCTGGACTCCAGCGAGGACGTTTTCCAGGGCGGCAGCGTGGGCGGAGGGGGCGAGGGCGGCGTGGGCGGAGGGGGAGGCGGGGGCGGAGGAAGCGGGGGAGGCGGGGTGATGATGATGGGCGGGTGGGTGGGACCCTGTGATGATGTCATAGAGGACAGCTGTGAGGTCATAGAGGACTCCGTCACCACACAGCTATAGGAGAGACGGAAGACGGCAAAACTCTTTCATTTTATTTTGTTGGATTCTTGGGGTTTTTTGGGGGGGATTTGTTTGCAAAGTGGCAGAGTGTGCACGCAGACGGAGAGAGAGAGGTGCAAGGAATCCGTTCCGTGGGCTCGGAAGCATGGATCCACAATTGGGAATTTCTTATCATCTAACCTTTCCGGTTAACACGTTGTGACGAAGGGGGACGACGAAAGACAGGATCCTTAAAACGGCAGGAGTTCACGAAGACAGTTCGACATCGCCTGGTTACCCGATGGAGACGTTTGAGGGCAACATTTGCACTTTTTATTACAGTTACCGTATTGTCCCGAATATAAGACGACCCTGATTACGCAACAACACCCTCCGACCCCACCCATGTTTTTTTTTATGGTGACATTCGGCTTATTTCATAAACTAGGATAATAAACTTCTGGAGTTCATCATTTCTAAATCACTTTGTAGAACTTCTCAGATGTGTGTGGGTTCCTCAGACAGGTCTCCTTGCTGTTTCTTCAATCCCTCAACCCTTCGCTGCCATTCAAACTCTTAGAGATGCATTAGAACCTGTCATTGGCTTGCTTTGATCGTTAGACTAAGATATTAGAGCAACGAAGGCTTGTGTTATATTAGGACAAATACGGTATTTAGCACTTTTCACAGTCTAAGTCACAAAGTGCTTTGCGATCAACAACATAAAGACAACAGACAGTGTTGGGATGAGTGTCGGACAGACTGGTGGATCGAAGACTTTGTGCCCAGAAGATCAAGAGTTCAACGGAAGATCGGTGAAACTTGGCCTTGGAGGGTCAACGGGCATCCAGAACGTCGAATGCCAAGCTGTCTTCCTTAACGTCTGTGATTTCCCCTCGCATGCCACACGGAGAGTTCAAACGTCCTCCCTCATCCCCCGTCCGGATCCAAACCCGCATGAATAATATGGAAATTACAAGGACGCCAACGTCTCTCACCCTTTAACCAAAGTTTGAAACCCTAATGGAATAAAAATAAGAGACACTGGATTAAATCCTTGGAAAACCACTGGAATATGAATGGAAACTACCCTTTTTTTGTTTGTTTTTCAGCCAAATGAAACTAGTCCCAGTTCAAACCCAGGTGAACGTTTGTTGGATTAACCGAAACCTTTTAACCCCGGATTCATCTCAAGGACCCGAAAAGAACCGCTCGATCGCCTGTACCCTCTCTCTCTCTGTATCAACAAGGGCCAAGGAACTTTATTTTATTTTATCCTAATAACAGTTATACTAGTAATAATAATAATATGAATAATAATAAGAGACTTCTAATAACAACACGAGGACTATTCTGGTTTCTAAAGACTGTGTTTGCTTCAATTTGAGTTGCCGATGATATTCAGGCTTCTCGTTCAGCTCTTCCTTAATACGTACACTTTAACCTGGTGAATGGGAATATAAAGGGATATCTATGAGGAAATGAAGCAAGGACGGGTGAATGAATGAATGAATGAATGAATGAATAGATGAGTGAGTGAATGGGCATGGAGAGAAATACCAGAACAAAAAGTGGTTTCCAAACGAAGGGAGGTTAATTATGGGGCTAATACGCTAGTAGAACACTTTGTGCATATGCGTAATGACACACTGATCAGCCATAACATTATGACCACCTGTGAAACAAAGCATAGGTCGCATTTTTTGTTCCCACAATACCTCTGAATTTATGTCTGAGCAGGAAATCCTTCAAATCTTGAAAGCTGAGCTTCAATGTCCAGAAATCACATTAGTGCACATCCCACAGATGCTCGATAGGATTAAGATTCAGTAGATCTATTGGTGAAGTCAACAACTGAACTCAGATCCCTTTTACGCAACATAACTTCAAGTGAAAATGTGATGTAGTTTCTATGTTGGGCCACTAGTTGGTTCCATTGTTTGTTTTTATAATGAAGTCACACACAGGCTGAACAGTCTGTTCCCATGTTGCAATCAACACATTTAATTTTAGTTCAACCAATCTCAATGAATTGTGCTTGACCTCTCAGCTTTGTCAGGTTGCAGCGATTGGACAGAATTGCAAGGTTGTGCAGAATTCACAGAGATTGTTGACGGAGATTGTCCCTGTTGCATTCTAATAGACAGAGAAAAAAGTTGCACAGCCAACTCGAAAACTACCAAGTCCAGAAGAATCTGGACTGGGAGTCGCGACACGCAGGACCAGGAGAAGTGTTTCAGAAAAGTTGCGTTTTCCCTGTTTCCATGGAAACAGAGTCAGCGTTTTTAAAGAAGTTGCATTTTCGGTAACTCCGACCTCCTGTAAGAACCACAAAATGCAAAGACAGTTTTTTTGTCCTCACTTTAAAGCGTCGTCATGGAAACAGAGCCTTGTTGGCTTCACACTGAGAGGAGCTGAAAGAGGTTTCGATCAAAATGTGCACATGGTCAAAGGTCAAAGCATCTTCCACGTGGAAGGAAGAACCCATTGTGTAATGTTGGGACTCGGGCTGGGTCAGTAGGGGGGTTGTGCTTGCAGGTTCAATTCCCCACATGTCAAAGTGTCCTTGAAACTGCTCCTAATGGATGGACTGAGTGCCTTGCGTGGCTTTTGGGACAGATCAAGCAGTGGAACAGCACTTTATATATGAGCGATGAACACTTCACCTGTCGGTGGTCTTAATGTTATGGCCGGCCTTGTTGCAGTGTGTCGTCTCTTCGGTTTGTGCTCATTATCACAATGCATAAATCTCATCACGAATTCAAACCACGTCCTCAAATTTATGCACAAATGGTTCGACTACTGTACTGAACAATGAAAAAGGAGGAGGAGGAGGAGGAGGAGGGAAGACATGGGGGACGAGAGGAAGAAACTAAAATGCGTCTGAATGAGATGAGAAGTTGGGGATGAACTTGCCTTTCTGTGTTTGCAGGAAGTCGATTTAAAAAGGGAAATTTCACCAGAATTTCATCATGATTTTGACCAATTTATTTAATCCTCTCTCTCTCTCTCTCTCTCTCTCTCTCTCGAACTCAGTGTGGCGACTTCAAACGCAGGTCGACATGAGCAGAGGCTGTTGAATTTTAACGACTGTCAGCGGTGAAAGTAGAGAAATTATGCATGTTTGATCAAGAAAATTACAAAAAAAAACTGTTACCTGCAAAACACACACACACACACACACACACACACACACAGAGTCTGTGAATCAGCCGGTGTGATGAGTAGCTGCTGGCCAAACGCTCCGCCCTGTGTCGGCTGTCTGCAGAGTCCTGGCTCCGGACGTCACTTCCCTCTGTCTTCATTACATCATCCTCGTTTCGACCTCACCTTCAGCGACATCCCATAATACAACATGTCCTCCTAAATCAACAGACACCAGTGTTTATAAATGTAAATACCATGATGAACCTTTTAATATGCAAATTGAAGCCTCAATAAAGATATAAGCAGGAAATCAATGCCAAAAGATTCACGTTGTCGCGACAGAGCAAAAAATATACATGACCAGCAACATTTATAAAAGTAATGTGAAATCCAGATTATAGAGCATCTTCCTCCTCTAACATATAGATTATAGAGCATCTTCCTCTTTTAACATCCAGATCACAGAGCATCTTTCTCCTGCTAACATATAGATTATAGAGCATCTTCCTCCTACTGACTGATGCAGTTAATCTGCACATCCTACCACCCTCACTTGTGATCTTCATCAGTGGAATTCCTGGACGTCTTTTCAGGAGATGTTGCAAACGAACCGGGGAAAAAATCAAAAAAAGGAATAAAATTGAGGTTTTACTCTAAAGTGTCGGGTCTGGATGAAAACAGCGTTGCCAGACTGCCTCCTATCCAATGCTTCCCTCTCACCTGATACACAGTTGCGGCGTCCAGAGTCGTACACAATGTGAAATGCAGTAAAACACACATGGGATGAATAATCAATCATACTGATGGATTGATGAAAGTAATGTCTCCCTCACCCACCCTCATGGGAGTCTTTAGCCTGCTGCAGCAGTGTGTGTGCGTGTGTGTGTGTGTGTGTGTGTGCTCATGATATTATCGATTCTGCCAGAATCTATAATTAAATTCTGTTGAGCACCTGACTTATCGCTATTGAGCCACATCAAGCTTCCACATCATCAGTGTGTGTGTGTGTGTGTGTGTGTGTGTGTGTGTGTGTGTGTGTGTGTGTGTGTGTGTGTGTGTGTGAAAAAGCAATTTAGCTTTGATTTTATGAAAGAGTTTTATAAACTTTTTATGCTGTTACTTTTCACAGAAGAGTGAAAGTAACTGATTACTACTGAAAAAAACATTCCCAAGTCGCTGAGTCTCTCTGTGCTGTTAACTTCAGTATAGAGAATATAGAGCATCTTAGTCCCACTAACATCCAGATTATAGAACATCTTCCTCCACTAACTTTCAAATTATAGAGGATCTTCCTCCCACTAATTGTTTCAGTGGACTTTCAACTGAAAACACTCGTGAAATCACTTCAGAATGCGTGATTTTGTATTTTAAGTGATTTCTTGTGAAAACATTTCAACGTATCGAGGGTGCGTTTCAGATTATATTGACCGTTTCAGCAACCAATCAGGACACTGATGGCAGCAAAGCTGCAGAGAAGCAGGACCTGCCGGTTAGCGTTGAGCCTGGTTTACCCCCGAGACGCCGTCGGATGGTGTGTTGGCCGGGTGTGGCGTTGCAGGAGAGATCAGACCATGTGACGGGGAGGCGTGCCACGTTATGCGACCTCTGAAGGCAAAACTATCACAGCAGCAAGGTAGAAACACAGAGGGAGGCAGGCAGCGGCGTGGAGAAGGGAAAGACTCTCCACTGGTCTCATGCATTATTCACACACACACACACACACACACACACACACACACACGGATGCACGAGCTGCAGGTTTGGCTGTAAATTGTTGGAGGCGTCTGCAGCCTCCAGTCCACTTCAATAATCCTGCGTTATCTCTCTGATGTCAAACACACACACACACACACATACACACACACAGTTGCTGCCTTCCACAAGGCACTCGAGGACAGCAGGCTGGCCCGGTGTTTTGGAGTCGGGGGGGGGGGGGGGGGGGGGGGGAGTTTCTGCAGGCTTTTTCAATTATTTCAGATCCCGTTTACATGAACACGTTTCAGGTTAAAACTCATCGTTTTTGCATTTTCTGAACCAAACCACAGTCAAAAAGCAAAATCCACTTCAAATCCTTTTCTTTTCTTTTTTTTTTATGTTTCCATAATTTAAGTGATGTAGAACGATTTCAACTTGGAGATTTTGGCGAGCCTACTCATCACACGTGCGCACGCACACACACACACACACACACACACACACACGTCAGACAGACAGTACACGGCATTATTCAGGTTCCCCTACTCACCTACTGAAGGGATTTGAGCTTTAAAAATGGAAAAAAACAAAACAAAACAAAAAAAAAAAAACAACCTGTCCTTGTTTTCCTCCCTTTGTTTTTATGGATTTCCACATGGATGAATGTATGACTGTGTTATTTTTCTAGAAGCGGACGGCTAGCGCACGTTGTTGAACTCTTTAATAAAGGCATCCTTAGAAAAGTGAGCCGTGGTGGGATTGTTTTCTTCTGGTTCTGTTTTCCTGCAGCTCGTCAGAGATGCATTACCCATCATCCATCACTTCTGTCAGGTAAGACATACACAAGACGAACACTGCTTATACGGAAATTTCAAGAATCATTTGTGGAGTCAATGAAAATTATACGTTTTCAAAACTGTTTCAAAGTTCCAAAATGTTCAGGTGGATTGATGAAAATGAAGAGTGAATATTTTACTATTATTACTATTATTTAACATTTACTACAGCATCATCAGCATACAAGGAGAGACAGTTCTAACTCATATTTCATCATTTCATCACTCATATTCATGTTGTACTCTTCTATTCCTGTGTGTGTGTTCTCCAGAAACACAACACCAACTAGTGGCCTGGCATGCAAACTGCAGCTTTTTCAGCATTTCTTGCGCTCAACATCACTTTTTCACCTGCTTTTTTTATACATGCAGACCTTCACCAGGTTAGATAGATTTTGTAATTTTCAAATGGTCCTAAAATTCACTTCTTCCATATCCAAAGATTCTGCAATCCTACCTTTTTGGCCAGTTTCCAGTTAGATGTGATTGTAGAACACATTAAATGTTTTAACTTTAGCTTTTTTTTAATGTAGATTTTGTTTTTTGATTATAACTTTTGTTTTTCAAGTTATAACTTTAGTTTTTTCTGTCTTAAATTTTCTTTTTTGGTGTGTGTGTTTTCTTTTTGTCAGAACTATTTTTTTGGTAATTTCACTTGTTTTTAATTGTGACCATTTGTTTCATTATAGCAATAACATTTCTTTGATCGAAGTTCTAATTTATTTATTGTATTTTTATTTTGGTTGGAAATTTCTTACAAACAATGTCATTGCACAATCAGAAATATGGATCTTCAGGGGAAATATCCTTTAGCATTTTTGCACATATATTATGAATTCCCTATAAGGATTAAAAACTTAGTTTGTGTGTGACTTGTCATTGTCAGGTGCAGATACACCTACAGATGTTTAAGGCAGAAATCCATATAGTTATTTATTTATTTATTTTTGTTTTTGTTTTTTGAGGCCACAGTATCACTGAAGACTTTTCATTGATTGCTAATCAGGGATCATCTTGATACAAACAGCTCGAGCCTCGCAGGTGGATTGTTGTCCTTTTGTTCACCTTTAACTGTGAAGAGGAGAAACCTCAGAAACTCCCGAACAGCCGCGGTGAGACTGAAAGGAAAGATCTGCGCTCGCAGCAGCCTCTTTTAACTCCTTTCGTCTGCTCCCGCACTGCAGCTCGGGCTATTTTTAGACGCGTTGGGAGCGAGGAGGACTCACTCTGAGATTTAATTGACATCCAGTCGGGCGTTTCGCGTTGCCTGACTGACTGTCTTCCTCTGACAGAACCGGCGCAGCCGCATGGAAGGAACCTGCTGGTACATGGAGGAGCGAGGAGGTGGTTTCTGTCGGTTCCCGATGCCCGACGCAGGCCGCCGCGGCCCAGTGAATCAGCTCCGTAGCGCCTGATATCCTGGTGCTAACAGCAGCAGGAACTCTCAGTGGAATAAACTGAGCTGATTTACATTTATTCAGTTAAAATAGTGGCTTTTCTGTTTGCTGTGGAGCTGCCAGACACAATAATGTTCCAGCTGCAGGCAATAAGCAGCTTCTGCAGTGATTCGCCTACATCCTACAAGCTAATGCTAACTTTAGCATAACTTTCCACAGGAAATCCTTGGTTCACTGGTTAGTAGATGTGGTGTAGTGTAACTGCAGTAACATTGCCTTGTTTTTGTTCAGGCCTGCAGCGAGCATATCTTTTGTTAACCATTAGCATGAAAGGATGGTGATTGTTATTTAGAATCCCCCTTGATAGTGTTCTAGTACTCGAAACTGGTCGTAAGACTAAAATTATAACCCTAGTCTTAGTCTTGACATGGTCTTGAGATACTCTAGTCTTTGTCTTGTCTCAGTCTCAGCTCACTAAAGTCTTGGTTTTCTCTTGGTCTTCGGATACTCTAGTCTTGTTCTTGACTCGGTCTTGACACCTTAAAGCCTTTTTGAGATACTCCGGTCTTGGTCTTGATTCAGTCTGACTCAATTAAAGGTCTTAGTCTTGTCTTGCTCTTGGGATGCTCTGGTCTTGGTCTTGACATTGTCTCAGCCCCTTAAAATCTTGGTCTTGACTTGTTCTTGGGATACTCTCGTCTTGGTCTTGACTCACTCTCAGCCCATTAAAGTCTTGGTCTTGACTTGGCCATGACTCCTTAAAGTCTTGGTTTTGAGATAATTTGGTCTTGGTCTTGAGTCAGTCTCAGCCAATTAGAAGTCTTAATCTCCTTGTGGTCTTGCAATGCTCTGGTCTTGGTCTTGACTCAGGCTCAGCCAATTAAAAGTCTTCGCCTCCTCTTGGTCTTGGGATGCTCTGGTCGTGGTCTTGACTCAGTCTTGTCTTGACAGCTGCTGCACCTGTTCAATTGACTCAATGAGTCAGAGACGGCCCGTGTGGAACACTGGCGTCCATTTACTTCCAGTCATAACAAGTCCAACTTCCCAAGCTCGTCTTGTACCTTTAAAAGGACTCTTACAAAACTCGGGCTAACTCAGGCTGACTAATAGTCATAAATGTCCTCTGTGGTGTCTGAGGGTGAAACTCATGAGCAACTTTACAGCAGTTTTCATACACTCCGTTTGTTACACTTCAACATTCTGATTAGTTTGGAAGAAGGTCTGACCGATCGAGCATAAACAGTCACTTGATGGATGAAAGCGTTCAGACCGGATCAGAACCTGTCTTCAGTATGAAACCATGTAATGAGCTCTGAAAGCAGGTCGTGGGTTTTCAGCCGCGCTTTGATGAAAACATGCTTCTGTTTTTCATCCCCGGTCCTGCAGCGGCGGCTGGATCGCTGCTCACTCTTGTCTGGGATGCTTTCAGGGATCAGGTTGCTCTGTTTGTGTGTGCCATTGAGAGCTGTTATTGGTTTAAACTGATAAAAAGATAAGGCCTCTTTATTTTCCTCAATGCTCTTTTTGTGCCGTACGTGTTGAGAGAGCGAGAGCTTTTCAACAAGCTGCTATATAATCTGAATGCATTATTATTTTATTCAAGGAACGGCTGAAAAGCAGAGAGAGAGAGTTTTTTTTTTTTTTTTTAACAAAGCCCTCGCTTGCTCGCTCGCTCGCCCGTTGTGTGGGCCGCACTGCTGAATAAAAACCAGCTTTCATCTTTCTCTCTTTCTCTCTCTACATCAACCTCCCCTCCACCAACTCAGTGTCAAGTCCTGCTATGAGACACAGCGATCAGTGTGTGTGTGTGTGTGTGTGTGTGTGTGTGTGCGTGTGTGTGTGTGTGTGGTGTGTGTGTGTGTGTGTGTGCGTGCGCTGTGGAATGAGAGGCTGGCTGTCCTTTTGGCATTCAGCAGTACACTGAAGTACCTCTCGGAAAAAAAAAAAAAAAAACTGGACCATTATAGAACCACAGAAATGCTCTTATCTCACACACACACACACACACACACACACACACACACGAACGCACACAGAAGACAGAAACAAGCATCTTGGCCATCATAACGTATTAATATCACCATGTTTGTTATATTCTCTTAATTTTTGGACTAGTTTTTGTTGTACCTTTTGTTTATGGTTATAATTCTTTTTTTTTTTATCTTAACTTTAGTTTTTGGTTGAACCTGGTATTTTGGTGATGACTTTTATTGTTCTTTGGTTTTGTTGTTCTTTTTGTTGAGTTTTTCTTTTATGTCATAACTTTAATTTTTCATGGTTTTTTTTTTGCATTTTTTCTTTGTCAATCCTAACTTCTAACTTTTGTGTTTAACTGAAGCTTTTGATTTTGTTCATAACTTTTTTGAATTTGCATTGTTACTGCAGCTTGTCAGTCAAAACTTTTATAGTAATATTGTCATTCCTAGATTTACATTTCAGCTTTTTTTCGATGTTCATGCTTTTAGTTTTTCATTTGTGTGATATCTGACTTGCATAGGAACCTTTGTTTGGGAACTTCTTCTTTATATTTGCATTTTTTTTTTTTTTTTTTGCATCCTCACAGATTTTTTTTGAAAGTTTTGTTTTATTTATTTATTTGTTGTTGTTGTTGTTGTATTTTTTCTCACTCTTCATAACCATTGGTTTTTTTTTCCCCAAATACAATAAAAGAACAACAGCTATACTGGGAAGCTGCAGTTACATGTTACTGAAACAGACTCACACTGAAGGACAGCTGTGAACGGCTGTGTAGTCTGGGGACATTGCGGAGTTCCTCAGGGAGCATACTGAGGGCCTCTGTGGTCGACTGAAAACAGTGACAGATTGTTTTATGAAAATGTTTCTAGATGAGTTGCTGAAGCAGCGTAAACATTCTGAAGCGGCTGAATTAGAAACAATCAGAGGAGATAAAGTCAGGACGTAAACCAGCTTTCAGGGCGATTTCACTGAATGAATAAAGAAGGAAATACAGAAAACACTGTTGTTTTCCTGTTGGTCCGTTAGTTGGTGCTGTTGTTTGTTTTTGTAATGACACACACATACACACACACACACATGCTGCAGAGAACATCAACATAGGGACTTGTTATTGTGGTTCTTTGCTGATTCTGTGCAGAACAGGTGTTTGCTACAGTCACAGTGAGCATGTGCAGCAGCACCGTTTCAGAAAAGATGCGTTTTTTTTTTTTTTTTTACCTCCACTGTTTCCACAGAGACAGAGTTTTCATAAAGTCTCCGTGCACCGCTGTGGTGTTAGCGGACCCCCGGGGATTTATTGGAAAGAAAAACAGAATTGGGTTAACTGGTGCCGAACACCCGCTGACAGCTCTTCGCCATGGTAACAGCATCAAACACGGTGCTGAATAAACCTCCACCTTCACAGCGGGCAAGCCTCCAAAATGTTGAAAAGTGAAGTTGCAGAGCTGCTTCACACCTGGAGACACTTGTGTTGATAATCAGGTCTGCTCTCCTTCTTTCTCTTCGTTTTTGTTCCATCGTCATCACTTCTGCAGTTTGCTGGCCGCTTGCTATTTGCACTCGCAATCCTTTTTGAAATTGTAAATTCACTCTAAGCAGAAGTGAGAGATCTCTTAATACCCAGAATAGGTGAGATAATCCTGTTGTCCGCTGACCCCGGATCAGTCTAACGTCCTCACATGTGCACAGAAAGACCTGATCATGATCCAGTGGAGTGTTACATAACCAGCAGCACCACGGCTTTAGCTTGGTGCACGACTCCCTCTGTGGCAGGAACTCAGTCATTACAACTGAATCCACACATGAAGGGAAAGAGGAGAGTTTAATGAAAGATGAAAAGATTTACCTGACTGTTATAATACATAATTGCAGGCTACTTTCTGCTGTAGGGAGTCAAGATCTCAGGATTTCAAGTCATTTCAGACATTTTCTCACAATTTTCCTTTTAAATCATTCAAGTTTGTCTGACTGCTGAGATTAAATTCTGAACTATGAAATAAGAAGACACGATACGCTTGGTTTATTCTATGTGCATCATGGATGCTCTGCTATCTTAGAGATTTTGTCTTTTCAGACATTTTCTCATAACATTCCTGAGTAAAAAATAGTTTTAAGGTCTTATTTTAAATAATTTGATCATATTTTTACTCAGTGAAATTCAATACATTATTCAACTAATTGTATTTAACAATGTTTATTTGAAAAAAATGAATGAGAGATGATGTATACATCTCAGCCCCGCCTCCTCTTCTCATTGGTCCAGCCTTTGACACGTCTTGCATTCTGATTGGTCATCCTCACGGTCGACACCACGCCCATACCGGAAGTCAGGAAGCATCCGGAGCCGTGACAGTCCGGAGGAAGAAGATGTGAAGAAGACTGAGAATATATCGTCTTTTTCCGAGTTTCCTCCCGTAAAAACACCTCTTCCGTGCGAGTCGAGGGTCCTGCGTGAGCAGAAGGATGTTTCTGCCGGCGTACGCGGCGGTTTTCTGGATAGTTTCGGCGGCGGGAGCAGCGAAGAAGAGCGACGGCGATGAGGACTGGGTGCATCTCCCAAACAGATGTGAAGGTAAAGGGGTCGGGGGTTCTCAACAGCAGGTCCGAGGACCAGCAGAGAGGACACCTCTCTCGGGGGCGTCAATATGTGGAGATCCACAGTGAAACCAGGCCTCAGACTGAACCGTTACACCCTATCTGTGAGTTAGAGTCTCAGTAAACATCAGAAAACGTCCAGAATGTCTTCACATTAGAAATATGTTCCTACTTTAGGATCAAATCTCACTGCCTGCTTTAAAACGATAAAAGCATCACATATCTGCTCAAATAACCTCATGATTACCACTTAATATCTCCTGTTTTGGTTATTATTGCTGCAGAAAACGAGTCTCCTGCAAGCAAAAGCTCAGTTATTTGATTTAAAATAGACTTTATGAGGCCAGCAGTCAGATATATGTTACTTTGTTTCATCAGGTAGCTTTTAATAAATCAACTGTTTGCTCTCAAAATGTCACTTCTGAGCTACTTTTATCCCTGAAGTCTGGCGTCATTTTTATAGATCGCAGTTTGTTTCACGTGTAAAAAATATACTTTAGTTACTTTGATTCAGTTTTTACTTCAAAATATACACATTTGTTTATACTTTAAGATGAAATACTAGTGTTTTCCTTTTTAGAATGTCAGAAACATCATGTATCTGCTCAAAACAACCTCCCACTTTCCAGTTAATTCTTATATTTTGCCTAATTTTTTTAAGACATCATGAATAATTTGCAGTAAGAGGAAAAGTTTGTCTTGTGGTTCAGAAAATATGCAGAAAATGTGAAAGAAGGTTGTTTTTTTTTTCTGTCTCCACAGTCTGTAAGTTCGTCAGCATCGAGATGAAGTCGTCCTTCGACGAGACGGGGAAGACCAAGGAGGTCATCGACACCACCTACGGCTTCATCGACGGCAAGGGGGCGGCGCCCGTCAAATACGTCAAGTCGTGAGTGGAGGGTGGAGGAGGGAGAGCGAGTGGGTCCTGTGAGGCTGGGCGAGGGATGGAGGGAGGAGGGTGGAGGAGGGTGGGGAGTGGAGGGCCTCTGGAGGCAGGAACTCCATCTGTTTCATTTCCTTTTTCTCAGACAGAGCTGAACTCAGAAACTTCCTCTAAACTCTGTTTCATGAAGACCAAAATACTCAAAGTCTCTCAGTTTCAAATGCATCATTTAATTTCCCCATATTTTACTCTGTTTAATACATTTGGGAAAGCGGTCGTCCATGAGGCAGCTGGAGGAGCTGAAGAGTTCAATCAGCTGTTCTGGTTCTGTGTTCTGCAGGGATCTGAGGTTCATCGAGGTTCTGGAGAACGTCTGTCAGAGGCTGCTGGAGTACAACCTGCACAAGGAGAGGAGCGGCAGCAACCGCTTCGCCAAGGTGTGTTAATATGTAACCTCTCCCTCTCAGTCTGAGTTGATTTTTTTTTCTTAAATACTGAATGAAGAAGAGAGAAACAGAAATACAAACATAAAACACAAATACAGTAAATTAGATGCAAGTAAGGAGTTCAGAACAAAAGTTACAATTAAAAACATGAAAACAAAAGTTAAAGCGCAACAAAAGCAAGAGTTTAAAACAAAGTATGAAAACACAAAAGTCTTGACTTTGTAACTTTTCATCAACATTCTTATGTAAAAACTCAAGTTGTGATGGAAATACGTTAAAACTCTGTTGATGTGTGGTTGTGTGTGTGTCTGAACAAACACGGCGACCGGGAAGCTTCAGCTTCACAAAGCAACAGTTATTGATACAAGACAAGAGCTACGAATATAAAGAGGAACTCTGATGCAGTTATTGAGTTATTAACATGAAAACAGTAAAAACCGACGGCGTTAAGACACAAATCCAGCAGGGAGGACTCGGTCCCTCACAGACGTCACGATTGATAAAGCTTGAAGAGCTCTTGACTCTGGGCTGGTGTGTGTGTGTGTGTGTGTGTGTGTGTGTGTGTGTGTGTGTGTGTGTGTGTGTGTGTGTGTGTGTGTGTGTGTGTGTGTGTGTGTGTGTGTGTGTGTGTGTGTGTGTGTGTGGTGTGTTCAGGGCATGTCGGAGACCTTCTCCACCCTCCACGGTCTGGTCAACAAAGGCGTCAACGTGGTGATGGACATTCCCTACGAGCTGTGGAACGAGACGTCGGCCGAGGTGGCCGACCTCAAGAAGCAGGTGAGGAGCGAGGAGGGGGCGGAGTCACACTGCCGAGCCGCGGGAGCTGACGGCGTGTGTGTGTGTGTGTCAGTGTGACGTGATGGTGGAGCAGTATGAGGACGTGATTGAGGACTGGTACAGAGGGAGCCAGGAGGAGGACCTGACCACTTATCTGTGTGGGAAACACGTCCTGAAGGGACAAGACCAAGGTAACACACACACACACACACACATATACATGCATAAATACACTTCTTAAACACCATAGAGCCTCATTTGTGTCTTTATGTATTCATGTCAGAATCAGAAACAGGTTTATTGCCAAGTATAGTAAACCGTACAAGGAGGTTGTTTTGTTTGTGGTGCAAACAGGAAAAAGAACAGATTTTAAAGGCACAAGTATAAAATATAAATTGTGGGAAATAAGAGAGAAAGAAGTAACACAATAAATATGAAACGTGACTATGTGGCAATAGATTTTCTTTTCTTTAATAATAAAATCTTTAAATTTATCAATTTAACATCTTGATATGTATATAAGAACAAACTCCAGCTGGTTGTATTTTAACCTCGCGGGTGTTTCGCAAAGTTCTTCAACCACAGCTATGCAGTGTTTTTTTCTTAACAAATGACAAACCGGCTCCACGTTCTCCTCTTCCTCCCCCCTCTGGGAAAACATTGTCCCTGTTGCCATCATGTTGAGGCCGTGTCTTCTCCCTCGTTGCCGACTGCAGATGACGAGTCGCTAACGGATGCTAGCATGCTAACGGTGCTGAATGCAGGAGTTGTACCCGTAGATCTGAGGCTGTGAAAATAGTGCGCTCCTCCGCCTGTAGAAGCGTCCTGTGCTGAACGAGGCGCTCCCTTAGACTAGAAGGATTCTCGCTGCAGTGAGCGTAATCTGCTTCGCGTTTTGAAAAGTGGAGCCGTGATTTGTAGCTCTCTCTATCAGCCGTGCCGCTCTGCTGCCTGAACCCACGGCGACTGTCGCTACATTGCGTGCAATGCTGTGTTCGGTCAGAATTGAATCATGCTTAGCATGTAGCATCACTGCTGTGTTTCACTGATCGTCCATCCAGCCTGCCTGAGCGAGGCGTGGACCGGGAGGAAGAAGGGCGACCAGGCAGCCATCGCGGAGGACAAGAAGAAGAAGAAGAAAAAGAAGAAGGGCGGGAAGAAGGACGGAGGAGACGGCGGCTCGGAGGGCGAGAAGGCTCCCAAGAAGAAGAAAGAGAAGAAAGTGAAGAAGAAGAAGAAGAGGGCGGAGGGCGGCTCCACGTCCGAGGAGGACATCCAGCCTCAGGTTCCTCTGTCTGGACAGAAGACGGAGCTGTGAGGCTTTTCTGAAGCGCTTTCAAAAAGTTGTCTTTCCTCTGTCTCCATGGAAACGTAGTTGGAGCGATTTTAAAACGCTCCACCTTTGGCACTGTTTTCAAAACGTTGCTTTTTCAGCGTCCTGTGAACCGACACCCAAAACGCTACGGCAATTTTCACCCGTTTCCATGGAGACATAGTTGGAGCGTTGTCAGAAAGTTCCGTTTGTGGCAGTCTACATGGTGACGGAGCAGGAGAAGTTTTAAAAAGTTCCGTCCTTGAAGCTATTTTTTCAAAAAGTTGTATTTTAAGTGTGTCTGAGCACCGTTGTCCTGTACACAGACTCCCGAAGCACGATGGCAATTTTCACTGGTTTCCATGGCGATGGAGTTGGAGTGTTTTCAATAAGTAGCTTTTTCAGTCTCTGAACACTGTTGCGTAAACGGACAACCAAAACGCTACGAAAGTTTTGTGTTTTCTCTTGAAATTGTTGCCGCGTAAACAGAGCCCAGCTCCTGGAGGTCCGACCATTCACGGAAACTTTTCATCCCGTTTCCATGGAAACGGAATTGGAGCATTTTCAGAAAGTTACATTTTTTTTCTCCTCTGTTTCCATGGAGACGGAGTTAGAGCATTTTTTAAAAGTTGAATCTTTGCAGCCGTTTTCTAAAAAGCTGTCTTTTCAGTGTCTGAGTGCCGTCGTCGTGTGAACACACACCGGAAACGCTGTTGGAGTTTTGCGTTTTGTCTTGAGACCGTTGCCATGTAAACGAGCCCAAAGTGAAAACTGCAGCTTCTGGAGGTCCAAACGTTCACAGAACTATTTTTCAACAACTTCAAATCTTTAAATTCAAAAATATCAAAAAACAGTCTCTTTTTCTCTTTTTTTAATCCTAAAATTTCACTTTCATATCAGTAGAATTTGCTGGAACCACCAAATACATCAACATTTTCAAAGCAACAACCTTTTTTTTTTAGATTTAAGTTTTATTTATTGAATCCAGATGAAGTTAAAATCACCTTATTTAATTCAGTGTTTTGTAAAAATGTGAGATTATTTTATCCCTTCGATGACTTGAGCAGCTGGATTGTGGATGAGTGGCAACCCCAAGAGGAGCAAATGTTTGAAATCCAGCAGCTTTTATTTTCTTGTATAAACGGTTTCTGTGTAACATGTTACACATGTGTGAGTGTCGAAGTCTGTACGGACAGAAACCTTCATGTCTCTGCTCCCTCTAATGTTTTCTTGTGACATATAAACCATGTGTGTGTGTGAGAACACGTACAGAAGAGCTCACTGCTGAAACACCAACTCGTTTGGAACGGAATGCTCTGTCTCGCTGTTTTGACAGTTTCTTGAGTTTTCCTGAAGCATATAAACTGTTTCTGTGTGACACTCTGAGAAAGAATAATCTTACCACAAGAAAATGTTGTTTTTCTGCCTGAAAAGTTTGAAAATTCTTCCGACACATGGACAGTTTCTGTGTGAAAGCCAGTTCTGTGTGACGCTGTTGAAGTGAATGTGGAAGAGTTTCTACTGCTTTGTGGACAGATCACTTCATTTCTCTGATTTAATCAGTTTCCTGCTACATTTGATCTGTTTCTGTGTGAAAACTAGAACAGAGCAGTTCATGTTGCAGATATGTGGCACACCGGTTTATCTTATCTGTGACTGGACAAAGTGTTTTGTTTTAGGACTTCGGCTTCAGAGTCAATCGGAATTCATTACATGTAGTTGTCAAAGATTTTTTTTTTCTTTATTGCGATATTGCAGAATTAAAGATGGCGCTTTTTTTCAATTTGAAAACTGTATTTGATGAAGACACTGTATCACATTGTTCTGCATGCTGCTTTATTTTGAGAGAAATTCTTTTTTTATGTTGATTTCATTCCTCACTAGGTCACTCGAATGCTTTATAGGCTCCAAACTGCCTTCAAATGCAAAATAACAGTGTTAAACATGTGCTTTAAAATGTGATTAAACAAGTTTAACCACGGAAAATCTGTGGTTGATTGCATTTAAATAAATTAATCTTTTGACAGCCCTAATTGGGAAAAGAAATTAGATATTGAAACTGAGAATTCAATTTTGAAGTTTCTTGTGACATAAACAGTTTCTGTGTGACATACAGTAAAGCTCACATCAGCCCCTGCTGTCGGATGCCCAGCTGTCTTATCCTCTGAACGTGATCCAAGGTGAACTTGATCCGTTCTTCAGTCTTTCTGTGTTTGATGGAACCCTTTCAATCCGGCGGTCTGATCTCGATGAACACGATGGCTTCACTGTCCTCTTTCTGCTCCTGTTTGAATCTTCTGATATCTTGAATTCTCAGAGTTGAATGTGGTTTTGCTTTGAGAAAAATGTGAATTTTTGTGGGGGTTTTTTTGGTTGTTTTGTGTGTCTTTGTTGTTTTATTTTTGATAAGGCTTCATTTTTGTGTGTTTCATTTAAGCTAAAAGGGACAAAGCTCTTCCTGTGTGACGATTTTGTGTTGTGAAGTTTGATTTCAGCCGGTTTGAACTCACCTGAGCGGCTCCGCCGTCGACCCGTCTCGGAGGATACGGTACAGTTTCAGCTGAAAATAAACCAGACGAGCTGGATTCTGACCCTGGGGTTTCTTCTTTTTCTGGACTGAACTATTAAAAACATTGACATTCTCTTCACTTCTCATCCAAACACGTTGATTGAACAGCCTTAAACCAGTCGTGATATATATTCATATACGGACATAGCAGTCATACTTTTAACTGGAAACCATGAAAAAATAAGAAACAATATAATTTCAAAGAATTTCTCTGCAGGTTTGCCGTCATGCTCCTGTCTCCTCCGTGTGTTTGATACCTTTTGTTCCCTGGCATTATATCTATTTCACTATCCATTTTTTCCACACTGCAAAAACTAAAAATTTTTACCAGGTTTTTTAGTCTTATAATTCAGTGAAAGTACCTCATTCCACTTGACTGATAAATCCACATAAGCAAGATAAAAAATACTTGTTTTCAGACAATGCATCTTAAATCAAAAAAATTGGAAAGCTGGCAGATTTTTATCTTTTAGTTTGATAATTAGACCTTAAACTAAGTTGGTGATGATACATTTATTGATAAGTCCACAAATACAACAGAGGCAAAACTGGAAAGTTTTAAATGTGCATGTGTACTGTTCACATGTTCATTTTAAGTTAATGTTGATGTAATTCCCTCATTTGGCCTGCAGAGGGAGGCAGAGAGCTGCTGCTGATGGAGCTGATGTGTTTCTTTGGTGAATAATTCACAGCTGGCAGTTTACAGAAGAGCACACACACCACACACACACACACACACACACACACACACACACACACACACACACACACACACAGACAGAGAGAGAAGCGTCTCCGCTAACCTGATGAAAATGAAACAGACATTTGAATGGAAATATTGATTCTTCCTTCTATTTCAAGCTGTGTGTGTGTGTGCGTGTGTGTGCCCTCTGAAATGATTTTCTGTCTTCAGACTAACTATCGAATTATATAAACATCTAGAAACCTTTTTCAAGTGCCTCTTTGCTAGTGCTAGCGTTAGCTGTGCTGTGTGGGAGGAAGATGCTCTAAATTCTGGACGTCTTTCTAAAATGACCTTTATATACAGCTGAGAGAAACAACAAACATGCTCTTGTAATGCGAAGCCAACTGCTATTGGAGCACACCAATGCTATTCATAGCATAACAGTAGATACATGCTAATGCTAATGCTACGTCCATCACGTTGTGGGTCTTTCAGACTTACTTGCTTGTCCCAAGGTGAAGAAGGAGGAAAAGGATTCAGGGAAAAGTGTAAAATGAGGTGAAATGAAGAAGAACGACATGCTTGTGACGGGAATCGGATACGGTAACCCTGGACGACCCCCTCCGGTTTGCGCCGAGTCCGTTTCCGTGCGGTTTGTCGGTTGCGTTCGGGGGAGTCTGCGCGGGTTAAACGGTGGGAGGAAGAACGTCTCCCCCTCCAATCCATCTTCCTTCTCCTCACAGCGGAAGGTCACAACCCGGAAAATGGGCTCCTCGCCGCATTCGATGTGCATTCACGCCGCATTTGTCGTCCCTCGGTGACATTTAGTCCGAGTTCGGGGCTCCGATGTGGATCACAAACACATTTACTGCATGCAGAGTGGTGGAAAGAAAAAAAAAACATGTTGATATGAAGCAGGATGGAGGATCACAGCTCCGGAGAGCTGCTGGTCTGCAGACCCGTCAAGACCAGGACAACCCCAAGACTTTAAAGGACAGAGACCAAATCAAGACCAAAACTTTAAGGGTCCAAAACCAAGTCAAGAAGACCAAAACTTCAAAAGGCCGAGCCAGACTCAAGACCAAGACAACTGCAAAGGACTGAGACAAAATCAAGAACAGTTCAAGACCAAGACCTTAAAGGGCCAAAACCAAGTCAAAGCTCATGCCACCCATACATAAGACGACTTTGAAAAGGTTTGGAAAAGAGTCCTATTAGCTCACACCTGCTCAGATCTAAAGACAAGTGTTGAGAGTTTTTAGTCACAACCTAGTCTCAGACTGAGATTTTACAAAGACTTCAAGACGAGGAAAAGACTGTTCTAAAACAGTCTTGATGACAAGCTTAAATTAAGCAATTGAGAGAATGAGAGCACGTTGTGGCTCCGGTTAAAACTCTAGATTTACAAAAGATATTTAGTTTTTAGTGTGAAAATCTTTCGGTGACCGGGTCAAAAAAAGACAGACCCAAGACTTTAAGAGACAGAGACCGAGTCAAGACCAAGCAAGACCCAGACTTTAAGACAGTGGTTCATCATTTGAATCAGGTTTGTTGGAAGAGAGAAACATCTAAAACATGTTGGACGGATTGGGAAACACTGTTTTAAGAGACCGAGTCAAGACCAAGATTGTAAGGGGCCAAAACCAAGACCAAGACTTTTAAGGGCCAAGACAGAGTCAAGACCATGAAAACACCAACACTTCAAGGAACTGAAACTGAGTGAAGACCAAAACTTTAAGGGGTCAAAACCAAGTCAAGACAACACTTAAAGAGACCGAGATTGAGTCAAGACCAAGACTTAAAGAGACCAAGATTGAGTCAAGACCAAGACTTTAAGACATTGGTACCTATTCCTAGATGCTTGATGAGGAACAGATCATCTGAATCAGGTGTGTTGGAAGAGAGGATCATCTAAAACATGTTGGACTGTGGACCAGGGTAGGGAAACGCAGCTTTAAGAGACCAAGTCAAGAACAAGATTTTAAGTTGCCGAAACCAAGTCAAGACCAAGACCAAGACTTTCAGGGACTGAGGCTGAATCAAAACCAAGACTTTGAGAGACCCAGGTGGAGTTAAAACCCAGACTTTAAGGGACCAAAACCATGTCAAGTCCAAGGCTTGAAGAGACTGAGATTGAGTCAAGACCGACACTCTAGGGGACTGAGACTGAGTCAAGACTGGCGTCCAGCAGTACAACACTATTCACGCTAATAGTGAACTGAAGTACATTAAGGACAAATCACTCTGACTGAACTTAAATATCACCTGTATTTGAGCAGCGCTCCTCCTGTACAGATTATCCACTCTAAAAATGGCCAAAGTGGGCTGGAAATTGGGCCCTTGGTGACAAAAGCTGCACAATATTATTAAAAAGCAGCTCCTCCCGGTAAGAGGAGGCTCCGTCCACGGGAGACGGGACGCGGCCACATGTGTTGAGTCAGGTGGTTAAGTGCAGGTCGCAGCTTGTTTACCGGGACGCTGCCGGTCAGCGGGGACGAGACGGGACGAGAAGAGACGAGAGCGCTTTAATGTGCGGGCAGAGCAGCTCGGTCGTAAAGGGCCGTTCCACACATTCAGCGCCGGTTTGTGTTCGCAGGAAGGCACAGAAAAAGATCGCGTTCCAACGCCCGGTGCAGCGGAGCGAGAGGGAGACAGGGATGATGCTAATGCTAACAGTTAGCATACGGGTTTACTTTTTAGAGGGCGGGAAGTACTAATGCCACACAGCTGGTTTCTCTACAGAGAGATAGCGATCCTTCCACGCCGGGTACAGGAAGCGCCGTCGCTGCGCCCGCCGTGGTGGACGGAGGCGATAAGAGGGAGCGTCAGGTCAGATTTCCAAACGCACCCTGAGCTCCGGGCCCCGCGGGGAACGCCACGCCACGACGCTGATGGAGGGCTACGTGGCATTTAGAGCAGAAAGGTGTGACATGCAAGCCTGTCTGTCACACTCATTTGCATACACACATTTACACACACACACACACACACACACACACACACACACACACACACACACACACACCTCGGGGGCCTGCTGTTAATAACAACTGACCTTTGCACATTTAGGCTGTGAAATGATGGTAAAAGAGACCCGAGGACGACAGCTCCCCGACCCCCGCTCACTTGTTGTTGTTTTTTTTTTTTTTTTTTTTTTGCCACCTTCGCATCCTGTCAAAGTCGAAAGAAAAAAATGAACTGAAGGAATATTTCCTAGTAAAATCTTGAAAATGAGTCAATTAGTAAAAGATATCGTTTAAAAAAAATGAAAGAGGAAAAGTCTGCAATGAAAACCTGGACTCTGGCTCTCAGGTAGTAACGTCTGGATTAACGATCTGAAGTCTTGTTCAAATTCAGGCTTTTCATATTGATCGATGACCACCGGTTCAGTTTGAAGAGTCCAGGTCCTTTTAGAAGAGTCTGGGTCTAGTTTGTAAAGTCTTGATCTAGTTTGAAGAGTCCAGGTCTATCTTCAAGACTCTAGATCTAGTTTGAAGAGTCCAGGTTCAGTTTGAAGAGTTCCGGTCTAGTTTGAAAATTCTAGATCGAGTTTACAAAGTCCAATAAAATCATAAAATTTAAAAATCTCTTCAGGGTGTTTTATTCACTGTAAAGTCATTAAAGCAACACTAAGGAACTTTCAGTTTTGGTTGATTTTGGCGGCGCCAGTGGACAAAAGCGGTAGTGTTTTGCCTGAAGGAATACTACAGTTCCCATGAGGACTAGCGCGCGGCATCGTAAAATGCTGCTCCCGGTGGCGTGCTGTCAGACTGAACTCGCCTTCATTTGTTTCCAGTGGCTGTGTGAAGGATGGATAACGACGAGGTCATGAATCTAATAGTGTCTAAACAATGTTATATCATGATGTGACGCGTGCCGTAAAGCAGTCCGCACATTTGGAGTTTTTTAGTGTGCAGGGTTCCTACCACCCTCCTCACAGCTGCTCAGTCCAAGTGAAAGCAATACTGACGCCCTCAGCCCGTGACAGAGGGGTCATTCAACTAGTTGTAAGTCGATGTATCATCACAAAAGATATTAAAATGTTTTATTAAGGTTGAAAAGTTCCTTAGTGTCACTTTAATTCGACCAACTTAAAATTTTAAGAAAAGTAATTTTGAGACAATCTCATCTTGAAATTTCTTGTTACTTTGTTGATTCTTCTTTGCTTAAAACAAAGGGTAAAACGTGATGGTATTTTCTTCACTGTAGGATTTGAAGTGAAATACTTTCCCATTTTAGCAGTTTTTAAGAAATAATTCTTATTTTACAACTTGATGTGAAAATATTAAAACTTTCGACCCAAAACGTTCTGTAAAATTTGAGTAAGATTAAAAACTATATTCTCTATTTTTAATATTACTATTATTATTTAAGATGTTTAGAGGATCTTTTTTTAACCAATTCATCTTAAAACAAATAGTGAAAAGTGATCGTGTACAAATGTTTTAGTTTATCAGGATTTAAATGAAAAAAGTTTTACAGGTAGTTTTTTTTATTTTCTAACTTCATATGAAGATATTTGAAGGAAAGCCTTGAGCTAACAAACTACCATAAATATGAGAGAATCCCATCTTTATGACTTGAATTTTCAATATATTTCATACATTTTAGACAATAAAAGTCTTCGTTTGGTTGTCTTCCTGTCCTCCCCCAGTTCTTGAGTGAAAAGTGTGAAAGTTTTGGGTGTAAACTGGTTCTAGCAGGCTGCCGGGCCTGACGACTCGTTCCTGAGCTAATGAGACCGACGCGAGCGTCCAGGAGGTTTGATCGGTCCGCCGCTCTCTCGGTCAGAACACTCGTCCTTTCAAGCTCCACTCAAAGACTTCTGTTCTTGGCGTCGGAGTTGAGAGGACAGGACGGTTCCGTCGGTTCTCCATCGGAGGAGAGCTTTATTTGGATGAAAGAGGCAGGAGAACAAATTGAGGAGGGGGGTGGGGGGGCTGATGCCAAATGAGGGGGGTGGAGGGGTCGGGGGAGGGGTGGAGGGGTCGATCTGAGGCCATCTGCAGCCAACAGCCAATCAGAAGACGGAGGCAGCAAACAGCTGGAAAGAGCAAAGATCAGAGAGGGAGAGAGAGGGAGATAGAGAGAGGGAGAGAACAGAGAGAAGAAGAAGAGAGAGAGAGGGAGGGGGAAGAAAGGGAGTGAGAGAGAGAGAGAGATTGAGAGAGAACAGAAATACATGTCACAAACAGAACTACATAAACAACATCTATGTATTTATATTTCTCACACACACGTCACACAGAAGTTCATAAACACTCCCACACACACACACACACACACACACACACACACAAAAGAAATACCTGTGACACACACACAAACACACAAACAACACACACATAAAGAAATGCAAATACACACAAGTAAATACATGCTAGGCAGAAATACACACACACACACACACACACACACACACACACACACACACACACACACACACACACACACACACACACACACACACACACACACTCCCTGTGGTCTCATGTCCTGGTCACTCTCCCTCGTTCACCCTCGTTTTGTGACTTTAACCCGTCTTTTTTTGTTTTTTCTGGTTCTTTCTCACGTCCCGTCCTCGTTCTGCTCCAGAACCTCCACAGCTCCCAAAATCCTTCTAATTCGGTACCGATGTGTGTCCAGTGTGGTCGTTACCCTACGTCTGAGTGCGCCTGGTGTTCTCGTTTAATTCCCATGACACCACACACACACACACACACACACACACACACACACACACACACACACACACACATTCCCACCCCCAGAACTGTGTCTGACAGAAATAGCCGGTCCATGTTTTTGGCTACAGATGCACTTCCTGTTGTCTGTCTTTACATCAGTGTGTGTGTTCCTGTGTTTGTCTCTGTGGTCTGGTGTGGTCTGTCCGGGCCACGTTCCGGCCCACGGTTTGATTCCTCGCTCCATCCCAGTGTTGTGTTGTGGTGAACCGAATCATGAACCGAATCATTTGGAACCGGGCGTGGATTGACCGATAGCCGAGGCGGTTCAGTTTCTGTGGTTCTTCGGTGGGAGCGAGAACGTCGGGGTGGGCGCCGTCCGGTTCCACCGAGACCCCCGAGGATACTGTCCGTCTGGGTCCAGATGATGCGTTCCCGCTCAGCTCCTGGGGGAAAACACCGGCTGCAAAATCCCACATTTATTCTGATTTTCCAGATCAGAAGTCGTGTCCGGAGTTTACGTACCATCAGTCAGGTCACATTTATTTGGACATTGATTTCACAAAACCCAAGACCAAGAAAGGACATCGAATTTCAACCGGCAAGTGACTCCACTACACCATGATACATACAGTGGTACAAACCACTGCTAATGCTACATGCAGTGGTACAAACCAATGGTAATGCTACATACAGTGGTACAATCCAATGTTAATGTTACATACAGTGGTATAAACCACTACTAATCCTACATACAGTGGTACAAACCAATGTTAATGTTACATACAGTGGTATAAACCACTACTAATCCTACATACAGTGGTACAAACCAATCGTAATGCTACATAGAGTTGTACAAACTAGCACTAACCCTACATACAGTGGTGCAAACCCCTACTAATGCTACATACAGTGGTACAAACCAATGTTAATGCTACATACAGTGGTACAAACCAATGTTAATGCTACATACAGTGGTACAAACCAATGCTTATGCTACATACAGTTTTACAACCCACTGCTAATGCTACATACAGTGGTACAAACCAATGCTAATGCTACATACAGTTTTACAACCCAATGCTAATGCTACATACAGTTTTACAACCTAATGCTAATGCTACAGACATTGGTACAAACCAATGTTAATGCTACATAGAGTGGTACATCCTAATGTTATTGCTACATACAGTGGTTCTGAAATAATGTTTCTATTAGGAGGACTGAGTCAGTTGAAGATTAATCGAGTTAGTTCAGAATTAGTTAGCTAAAATTAAAGGCTAATAGAACATGAGACTGGATTTTATTTGTTTCATTTGATTTGGGTACTTCCACAAGTGAATTAAAATCTGTCTTCATTTAGTTGCGAATTGCATAAATATACACACACACACACACACACACACACACACACACACACACACACACACACACACAACCTTAGACACACAGAATTTGTGTGTTTATTTGATGCATTCTACTTGTACATGGCATATTTGCACACATGCAGGAACAAAGCAGAATGTAAACATTGATGCATGTTGTACATTGTGTGTGTGTGTGTGTGTGTGTGTGTGTGTGTGTGTGTGTGTGTGTGTGTGTGTGTGTGTGGGGCAGGTGTTTTGCGTCACCACCCACCATCCATCAAGTCAAATGAGCGAATGACAGGAAGAACAAAAACAAATCCCTCGCTCCGGCAAGAATAAACGTCTGACGCCGACCAATGACAAGTGTTGATCGCGCGTGTGTGTGTGTGTGTGTGTGTGTGTGTGTGTGTGTGTGTGTGTGTGTGTGTGTGTGCGTCTGCATGTATATGATTGTGAATATGTGTGTGTGTGTGTGTGTGGGTGGGTGGGTGAAATTGAAAGGGAGAACAGGACAAAGTGAATGAGTGTTGAAAGCAGAATGAGTTTGATTGTTTTCACTGCATGCTCATTGTTCAGTGTAAACACTCGGTAAATAATCAATCAGTCCAACTTAACTAGTGATGATCTGGATGTACGTTGTGACAAAAAAAAAAAAAAAAGTTGTATTAATTTTGACATTAAAAAGGTGGTAAGGCTAGAGTCAGACCATTTTTAGTGAAAATTTTTTTTTCTCAATTTCCACTCGAAAAAGTGGTAAGGTTATAGCAACACCATTTATTAGTGAAAAAATGTGTTTTCTTGAGCAAATAAGCCATAGTCAAACTTGACTTCAACAGCAAAACCTATATAAGACGAAACTTTGTTGAAAATATGGAAATGAAGCAGAAAGCATTTTCTCAATTTCGACTTCAAAAAAGTGGTAAGGCTCTAATAAGACCATTTTTTAGTGAAAAAAAACAAAAAAATGTCTCAATTTCCACTTCAAAAAAGTGGTAAGTGGTAAGACCATTTATTAGTGAAAAAAAAAAGTTTTTCTCAATTTCTACTTCAATAAAGTGGTAAGGCTTTTGTCAGACCTTCCCAGAGTGAAAATGAGAAGACTAAGATCAGATTTGAACCAGTGACTTCTGGTGTCAGAGGCGTTAGCTTAAAGGATAAGTTCGGCTTAAACAGTTTTCACATTGTTTATAGAAAGATGTATAACATTAAAGCCGCAAGCGGCATTGTTCGGGACCGAGCCTCCCCGCCGGCCTGCGACTGAGACGTCCACCCAGGAACATGCAAGTTGTTAGCATCTCCCTTTGTCTAAGATGTAGCTGTTAGCGTCTGTCATCCACTAACATGTAGCTGTTAGTATCTCCCATCCACTAACATGTAGCTGTTAGCATCTACTATCCACTAACATGGAGCTGTTAGCATCTCCCATCCGCTAACATGGAGCTGTTAGCATCTCCCATCCACTAACATTGAGTTGTTAGCATCTCCCATCCACTAACATGGAGTCGTTAGCATCTCCCATCCACTAACATGGAGTAGTTAGCATCTCCCATCCACTAACATGGAGTAGCTAGCATCTCCCATCCACTAACATGGAGTAGTTAGCATCTCCCATCCACTAACATGGAGTAGCTAGCATCTCCCATCCACTAACATGGAGTAGTTAGCATCTCCCATCCACTAACATGGAGTAGTTAGCATCTCCCATCCACTAACATGGAGTAGCTAGCATCTGTCATCCACTAACAAGCAGGAGTTAGCATCTCCCATCCACTAACATGGAGTTCTTAGCATGTTCCATCCATTAACATGGAGCTGGTGGCTTCAGTCATCCACTAACATGGAGTTGTTAGCATGTTCCATCCACTAACATGGAGTCGTTAGCATCTCCCATCCATTAGCAAGGAGTAGTTAGCTTTTGCCATCTGCTTTCCTGAGTCACTGAATGAAGTCATTGAGTGTCAGAGTTTGATTGACAGCTGCTGTCAGCTGTGTAACTGCTCTGCATGTCCATATATGGTCATTTCAGTTAGAGTGGAGAGAGGAGAAAATTACAGTTTCCTTCTGCGAAACAACTGCTCCTTGTACCTTTCCTGTTTGGCAAAACTGAACAAAAAATATCACGTTTGATAGGAAAATTAGTTGTCTTTCAGTTGGTGAGGCTTTCAGAGCATTGAGACTTTTAGTTTGGACCGCAGAGGCCTCAGTTTGTGAGAAGCGCGAGATTTTTCCCCATCCGGCTCCATTATAACTGAGAGCAAAAAAAATGCAGAGCGCACCCCAATTCTTACCTGTGTCAACATGCATATATCATCATATTTCCCCACTTATGTTACATCATCTTTTTCAGGAGAACCTGCTGGAACTTTACATGTGCTCGGTTTGTTGATAGCAGTCACGGTTTAGCCGCAGTCGCCACTTGTTTGAGGTGCTGAAAAAAGGCGACTTTTTTCCTTTTTTCCCCATTATAACGGATGAGGGCCGGAGCAAGGCAGGATTTCAGACTTCCAACTTTGAACGCTAATAAAATCCACACCGTTAGACTTTTGACAAAGTTGTTCACAACTTTTGTAGAGAAATTTGTCCTCTTTCACGTCGCGTGACTCTTATGTGTGTACGACAAACGGTCTCGGAGGAGATAATTTTTTCGTGAGGAGTGATTTTGATCAAAATTTTACTTTGAAAGGGAAACAGCGGACTTCCTGTTGGATTTAGGTCAGGGGTGTGAGCGCGTGAAATGTAGATCTTGATGAGACGAACGCATGAGTGTTGGTTTGATCTCTCTACGACATTCCTGCGGGCCGTAGCGACTGTTTTAGACGTTTTTTGGGATCTAGGTGGCGCTAGAGAGCAGATGGGGCCAATTTTTCCATTTTATAAAATTTTTCGCCGGTCATGATTTGCGTGCCAAATTTGGTGAGTTTTCGTGCATGTTTAGGGGGTCAAATTCGCGTTTATTTGGGCGTTAGTATAATTAAAGCCGCAAGCGGCATTGGTCGGGACCGAGCCTCCGCGCCAGCCCACGACTGAGACGTCCATACACTAACATGGGAGTTGTTAGCATCTGTCATCCACTAAAATGGAGTTGTTAGCATGCCCAGTCCACTAACATGGAGCTGTTAGCATCTGTCATCCACGAACATGGAGTATTTAGCATGTCCCATTCACTAACATGTAGCTGTTAGCATCTGTAATCCACTAACATGGAGTAGTTAGCATCTCCCATCCACTAACATTGAGTAGTTAGCATCTTCCATCCACTAACATGGAGTTGTTAGCATCTCCCATCCACGAACATTGAGTAATTAGCATCTCCCATCCACTAACATGGAGTAGTTAGCATCTCCCATCCACTAACATGGAGTAGTTAGCATCTTCCATCCGCATGGAGCTGGTTAGCATGTTCCATCCATTAACATGGAGCTGGTGGCATCAGTCATCCACTAACATGGAGTTGTTAGCTTCTCCCATCCACTAACATGGAGTAGTTAGCATCTCTCATCCACTAACATGGAATTGTTAGCATCTTCCATCCGCTAACATGGAGTAGTTAGCATCTCCCATCCACTAACATGGAATTGTTAGCATCTTCCATCCGCTAACATGGAGTAGTTAGCATCTTCCATCCGCTAACATGGAGTAGTTAGCATCTCCCATCCACTAACATGGAATTGTTAGCATCTTCCATCCACTAACATTGAGTAGTTAGCGTCTGCCATCCACTTACATGGAGTAGTTAGCATCTCCCATCCACTAACATGGAGTAGTTAGCATCTCCCATCCACTAACATGGAGCTGTTAGCATCTCCCATCCACTAACATGGAGTAGTTAGCATCTCCCATCCACTAACATGGAGTAGTTATCATCTCCCATCCACTAACATGGAGTAGTTAGCGTCTCCCATCCACTAACATTGAGTTGTTAGCATGTTCCATCCACTAACATGGAGTTGTTAGCTTCTCCCAGCTGCTTTTGACAGTCACTGAATGAAGGCAATCAGTGGCAGAGTTTGATTGACAGCTGCTGTCAGCTGTGTAACTGCAATGCATGCCCATATATGGTCATTTCAGTTAGAGTGGAGAGAGGAGAAAATAAAAGTCTTTTTTCGGGAAACAACTGGTCCTTGTTCCTTTGCTGTTTGGCAAAACTGAACAAAAAATATCACGTTTGATAGAAAAATTTGTTGTCTTTCAGTTGGTGAGGCTTTCAGAGCAGTCAGACGTTTAGTTTGGACCGTAGAGGCCTCAGTTTGTGAGAAGCGCGAGATTTTTCCCCATCCGGCTCCATTATAACTGAGAACCAAAAAAATGCAGAGCGCACACCTTTTCTTACCTGTGAAAACATACATATAACATGATATTTTCCCCACTTATGTTACATCATCTTGTTCGGGAGAACCTGCTGGAACTTTCCATGTGCTCGGTTTGTTGATAGGAGTCACGGTTTAGCTGCAGCCGCCACTTGTTTGAGGTGCTGAAAAAAGGCGACTTTTTTCCTTTTTTCCCCATTATAACGGATGAGGGCCGGAGCAAGGCAGGATTTCAGACTTCCAACTTTGTACGCTAATAAAATCCACACCGTCAGACTTTTGACAAAGTTGTTCACAACTTTTGTAGAGAAAATTGTCCTCTTTCACGTCGCGTGACTCTTATGTCTGCACGACAAACGGTCTCGGAGGAGATAATTTTTTCGTGAGGAGTGATTTTGATCAAAATTTTACTTTGAAAGGGAAATAGCGGACTTCCTGTTGGATTTAGGTCAGGGGTGTGAGCGCGTGAAATGTAGATCTTGATGAGACGAACGCGTGAGTGTTGGTTTGATCTCTCTACGACATTCCTGCGGGCCGTAGCGTCTGTTTTAGACGTTTTTCGGGATCTAGGTGGCGCTATAGAGCAGATGCTGTTTTTTTTTTCCATTTTATCGAATTTTTCGCCGATCCGGATGTGTGTGCCAAATTTGGTGAGTTTTCGTGCATGTTTAGCGGGTCAAATTGGCGTTTATTTGGGCGTTAGTATAATAATAGAGGAGGAGAACGAGAACGACAAACGAACGAAAAACAATAGAGACCTTGCCCTACGGGCAAGGTGGCCTGCGGCCACCTTGCCCTCCGGGGCTCGGTCCCTAATAATAGAGAACGAGGAGGAGGAGGAGGAGGAGGAGAACGAGAACGAGAACGACAAACGAACGAAGAACAATAGAGACCTTGCCCTCCGGGCATGGTGGCCTGCGGCCACCATGCCCTCCGGGCTCGGTCCCTAAATATACTCACTCAGAAGGGTTTTCTGATCTGAAAAGTGGTCCGGGAGAAAGTTAGATCCACAGTCGAGCTGCACACCTCCATACTGTTAGCTAATGGCGCATCCCTGGCGCCGGCTCCCAAAACAGCTTTAATCGTCCAAAAACTCATTAGTTTCACCAATATATCCTCATGGTCCGCTCACACCACTCCTCCACCACAGCCCGGTGTCGCAAAATACACGCTGTTGCGGTTTTACAGATCTCTGAAGTCAACACGGTGATCTGGAAGTACACTGAAGGACATTCACCGAGAGACACAGTAGGTGGCGCTGTGCACCGAAGTTGTTGGTCGCCACCAGCTCCAAAGAAGAAGATGCAGATGTTTGCAGTTCAGAGATGTGCTTCTTCTTCTTTGGAGCGGGTGGCGACCAACAACTTAGGTGCACAGACCACTTTTAGTGGAAAAAAAAAATTCTCAATTTCCACTCCACAAAGTGGAGAGGTTATAGTAACACCATTTATTAGTGAAAAAAAAGGTTCTCAATTTCCACTTCAAAAAAGTGGTAAGGCTATAGTCAGACCTAACCTGACAGGCCAGATGGACAGTTTCATATGTCCGCCACGGAAATATTTCACAAGTCCATCTGGGTAGCCGCTCTTCCGATTTGATTTCAGAGGCGGGACCTTCAAAACAATCAGTAGCTGGCGATTGGACGACCGTTCGAACCAAAGAAGAAGATGATTGGACGACCGTTCTGATTGACACGCGACACACTCACCACAGACCAATCCACATCAAGCCACGGTGTGACGTAGCTTACGTGCGCTGCTGCTGAGAAGCAGTAGACATCGTTTCCTGACAAAAAGACTTGAAGTGATGTTCTCTGCTCCTCTTTCAAAGAAGAAATTGAGTCAATTTTTTATAAAATTGCAGATATTGTGTCCACGGAGATCGCTTCACATGCCGCCATTGTTTTCCAACTTTCATGCGCTTCCCGCTGTCGTCACGTCTTCTCGCAGCTCCCGCCTCCTTTCCCTGATTGGGCCGGCAAAATTTCAACAGAGTGAAACCATTGGTCTATGGAGCGCTACAAGATGCGATCTGCAGGATTTCAGGAACTCAATCAGGCAGGCCCATCTGCTATGCAAGGTTAAGTCAGACCTTCCGTAAGTGAAAATGAGAAGACTAAGATGAGGTTTGAACCAGTGACTTCTTGTGTCAGAGGTGTTTTGTTAAACAACTGAGCCATAGTCAAAGTTTGACATCTGCAGCAAAACCTTTATAAGACAAAACTTTGTTGAGAATATGGAAGTGGAGCAGAAATACTTTTCTCAATTTCAACTTTAAAAAAGTGGTAAGGCTACAGTAAGACCATTTATCAGTGAAAATTGAAAAAAAAAATTCTAAATTTCCAAATTAAAAACATGGCAAGGCTATAGCAACACTGTTATGTTTTTTGACAAAAATGTCACATAGAGACATACTGTACATTTGAGAACAATACATTTTGTAACTAGGGCCACCCTTGGAAGCAGACCAATGATTATTGATGGGGCCCTTATAGCATTTATTAGTGAAAAAAAAATTTCCACAAAAAAAAGTGGTAAGTCAGACCTTCCGTGAGTGAAAATGGAAAGACAAAAATTTGTTGAAAATAAAGAAATTTTTTATCCATTTCAACTTCAAAAAAGTGGTAAGGCTATGGGAAGACTATTTATCAGTGAAAATTGAAAAAAAAAATTCTCAATTTCCACTTCAATAAAAGCAGTACCGCCACAGTCAGATCATTTTTTTGGTGAAAAAAACAAATGTTTTTTTTCTCAATTTCCACTTCAAAAAAGACCATTATTTGTAAAATGTGAAAAAAAAAATTCTGAATTTTAACTTCAAAAATGTCGTAAGGCTATAGTAAGACCACTTCTTATTGAAAATTGAAAAAAACCCACATTTTTTTCTCAATTTCAAATTTAAAAAAGTGGTAAGGCTACAGTAAGACCATTTTTAGTGAAAAAAACTAAAAACATTTTTTTTTCTCAATTTCCACTTCAAAAAAGCTGTGAGGCTACAGTAAGACCATTTATTATTTAAAATTGAAAAAAGAAGCTTTTTATCTCAATTTCCACTTCAAAAAAGTGGTAAGGCTATATACTAAGACCATTTTTTAGTCAAAATTAAAAAAAAAATCTCAATTTCGACTTTATAAAAGTTGTAAGGCAATAGTAACACCATTTTTACTAAAAATTGAAAAAAAAATGTTTTTCTTAATTTCCACTTTAAAAAAGTGATAAGGCTATAGCAAGACCATTTTTAATGAGAATTGGCAAAAAAATAAATTCTTGATTTCCACTATAAAAAAGTTGTAAGACCATTTTTAGTGAAAAAACTAAAGGACTGAAGAAAGTAAAGAACAGAAATACAAAAGTAAAGGACAGAAATCAAAAGGAAAGTAACTGAAATGCGCTGCTACCAGACAGATTTTTTCAATACAATAAACAGAAATATGAAAATAAAGGACAGAAATCAGAATTAAAGTAATTGAAATATGAAACGAACAGACAGATTTTTAAACATAAGGGACAGGAATATGACAGATACCAAAAGAAATAGGAACGCAATGGACAGAAATATTTTGAAAATAGGAGAAATATGTGTTCATTTTTCTTTTGTGTTTTACTTTCATATTTCTGTTCTTTATATTCATATTTTTATTAATTCATTTCTTTTATGATTGTGTCCCTTACTTTCACACTTGGTTAATGCCCACTTCCTGGTCTTTTCCTTCAGTTTTCTGTCCTTCACTGTTTTTTTGCCCTTTACATTTTTTGTGCCACCGTGGAGTCCTGAAATTAAAGCACAGCACAACAATGAAAACATTCCGATTTCAATTACTTGAAATCTGTTTTCTGTCCTTTAATTTTATATTTCTGTCCTTTACTTTCATATTTCTGTAAGATTCCGTCATATTTCTGTCCACTGTGTTGAAAAAAATCTGGTCGTGTCGCATTTCAGTTACTTTCTTTTTGATTTTTGTCCTTTACTCTCATATTTCTGTTTCTTTACTTTTTCTGTCCTTTACTTTCTCAGAAAACAGCAGAAATGCAGTGTTTTTGACAGAACAGAAACATCAAAGTAAAGGACAGAAATGTGAAAGTCAAGTAGAGAAGAAAAAAGAACATATGTCTCCTATTTTCTATATATTCTTGTCCATTACGTTTGTTTTTCTGTCCTTAACTTTCATATTTCTGTAAGATTATGTCATATTTCTGTTCATTGTATTAAAACAAGTATGTCTGGTTATTTCGTATTTCAGTTACTTTCATTCTGATTTCTTTCCTTTACTTTCATATTTCTGTTCTTTACTTTCATATTTCTGTTCTTTACTTTTTTCTGTCCTTTACTTTCTCATAAAATAGCAGAAATGCAGTGTAAAGAACAGAAACATTAAAGTAAAGGACAGAAAAATTGAAGGACAGAAAACTGAATAACAAGACCAGAAAGTGGACAGTAAAGAAGTGTAAAATTACAGGACAGAATCATAAAATGAATGAATAAATAAAACTAGAATTTGGCACTCAGAGAGAGCAGACCTCCGCCACAGCTCAAATCAGTCACCAACAATAAGAACACCATATGTAATAAAGAAACATTTTATTTCTCCCCAACTCAAACAGTTTATGGGAGAAAGCTGTTTGTTGCATGTTCATATCTCAGTGTGTTTCCTCGCAGTGACTGACACTCAGGAATCCCCCATTTTTTGTCTGTTCTGGATCCTGGTATCTGGAATACTTCCATGATCTGGATCAGCAGCTGATATCTCTCAGAGTCATTGAACAACTTCCACTGTAATTTTTTGCTAAGCCCCCTTGTCATTTATTGTTGAGTTATGCCCAACTATGTGAAAGACTGCCCTATCTCTCAATGATAAAGAATCCTTTAAAAAAAATCCTGGATCCAGACAGTGATCTGGATCATCAACAAATTTTAATGGATTCTAAGTTAGCCCAAGACCCACCTTTCCACAAAGTTTCATTGCAATCCGTCCATTACTTTTCCCGTAATGTTGCTAACAAACCAACCAACCAACCAACAAACCTACCAACAAACCGATGTTATTACTTAACCTCCTTGGCGGAGGTAAATATGAAAATCAAGAACAGAAATATGAGTGTAAAGCACAGAAGAAAGATGAACACATATTTATCCTATTTTCAATATATTTCTGCCCATTACGTTCATATTTCTGTTTGTTTCTGCCGTAGTTCTGTCCCTTATGTTCAAAAATCTGTCTGTTCATTTCATATTTAAATTACGTTGATTCTGATTTCTGTCCTTTAATTTAATATTCCTGTCCTTTATGTTGAAATATCTCTCTGTTCCTGTCCAATTTCACCTCCTTTCCTTCATATATCTGTCCTTTACTGTTTTTCTGTCCTTCACTTTCATTTCAGTTCTTTGTTTTCTCAGAAAATAACAGAAATGCAGTGTAACGAACAGAAACATTAAAGGACAGAAATGTGAAAGTGAAGGAGAGAAAAAATCTGTCTGCTCATGTCGCATTTCAGTTACTTTCCTTATGGTTTCTGTCCTTTACTTTAATTTTTCAGTTTTTTACTTTTACCAGTCCTTTACTTTTTTCTGTCCTTTACTTTCTCAGAAAATAGCAGAAATGCAGTGTAAAGAACAGAAACATTAGAAACAGAAACAAGGACAGAAAATTGAAGGAAAAGACCAGAAAGTGAACAGTAAAGAAGTGTAAAAGCAGGGGACAGAATCATAAAATGAACGACTGAATAAAAATATGAAAATAGAGAACAGAAATATGAAAGTACAACACAGAAGAAAAATGAACACATATTTCTCCTATTTTCAATACATTTCTGTCACTTTTTTCATATTTCAATTACTTTCATTCTTATTTCTATCCTTTACCAAAAGCCAACTTAGGGTGACCAATTAAGCTGACTTGCATGTTTTTTTTGACGGAGGATGACGGAGAACCGACACACACACACGGATGTGTTGGTGCTGAGCTGTGGGGAGCAGTGCGGTACTCACATGCAGCGTCGGAGCGGCGCAGAGCAGTGCTCACACGGAGCACGGAGTGTCGGGTCGGGGCGCCCTTTGTACTGCCACGGCGCCCTCCGCTCTACACAGCGCCCTAGGCGGCCGCCTAGTTCCCCTATTCCCATTCAAACCGCGGCGCACAGACGACGCCATGACTGCATTTGCACTTCATGCCACTAGGTGCGCTGTTTGCATGTTCAACCTTATTTTACACAGACACCACAGAGGAAGCAGGGCGCCGCGGCCGCTGCAGGCTCTCTCTGCATGTTGTTAGAAAAATAGTGTGAGCCGGCAAGACGTGGTAAAATGTGCATTGATGCGATGCACCGTTTTTTCAATAAAAGAGAAGAACTGAACAATCGTTTCCGCACATTTTCTTTACGTCGTATCAATTAAACTGTATGACAAGTAGTTTGTGGACTCAAAAGACCAAGATTCCTTGCAGATAGAACATGCGCAGAACAGTATTTCAGGTCCCTTTCGACCGGGTTTTTAAAAATGAATATTAGCATATTCGGGGTTTTGCACGTGTTTATATGGCTGTGCGCCATGTAATGTATTATTCCGTCAATATTCCAGTTAATAAAGAGTTTTTGCCTTTATACAAACGTACTCAATCTCGCGGCGTTTCGATCTTGCGAGATCTCGTCCCATCCCTAATATATATATATATATATATATATATATATATATATATATATATATATATATATATATATATATATATATATATATATATATATATATATATATATATATATATATATATATATATATATCAGTGATGGGCCGTCAGGGCCTGCAAAGCCTTCTCTGATGGCCTAAAAAGTTTCTGAATTACAGACTGATATAAATTATATTTTGTCCATAAATAATTAATAAATGATTCCAAACGGTATGTTCCAGTTCCTTTCATAGTTTTCCCGTGGTTGCGCTGCTTCCAGACATGTTTGTTTCATATTAAATAATTTAACCAATCAGATCTCAGGCATCATCTGTTGCTAGGGTCAAAGAAATCTGCCCGAGGCCTTCACTGTCCGTCCTGATAGCCCAGTAAAGTCAAGTCAAACGTCAAACAAACAGTTGCTTCAACCAATCAGATTTCGAGTTGGCGACTCAGCGCCTTCTAGCTAGTGTACACTAACAACAGCATATCCAGGCCTTCTGATTTACATTCACCAAGAGATACAGTAGGGGGCAGTATGCACCTAAGTTGTTGGTCACCTACCTCAATTATTCCAAAGAAGAAGCAGAAGAAGACCTGAAGAGAATTAAAACTTAGGTCAGAAATACCACAGGGCAAGCTGGACTTTCAGCCCTGGCTTTATGGAACTGAAACGCACAGATAATCTATATGACAGAGCAGTTTAACTCTTTTTGAAGAAGGAAAGGAGGACGGATTTTGTTTGCAAATAATCAAGATTTTGGTGAGTAAAATGTTCCTCTTTTCCTAAATAATAATGCTGTTTTATTAAGTTGTTGGTGCTCATTGTATGTGCACAGATGTAGTAGGAGA